>NW_009603304.1:0-6216 GCF_000690535.1 Cariama cristata
GACTTGCATGAAGATGGCATACCCAGCCTCTTAAAATGTGGACTATTAGCTCTCTGCTTGTCAAAATGTATTTCTAGCCCCGAATCTGATGCATGGAGCTTTGTGGATCCTGTCTGTTGGGTGGGTCTCTAAGCTTTAGACAATGTCCCACTCTGGATGTCATCCAAAGTGACTTGCCCAGTCACACAGAGAAAATCTGATCTCAGATATGCCAAGATGTCATCCTGTGAAGAATAACTTGGCCATGGCACTTTTAGGCAGTGTTTTCAGATTTAAGACAAACCCCAATACCCCCAAATTTAAAAGCTGGAGGTGGCAGAAGGAGTACATTAAACCAGGGGAAACATCCAGCACAAAAATGCTGTACTTTTGTTGCCCAAACTCTGTTGTCTTTATTAAACCACAGCTTTTGAAACTTTGTGTCTTTAAGTTTCCTTCATCATCATTTTACAAAATTGTTTTTCTAGTCTTTTTGGCTTCATAACGAAGCATGAAATTGAAACTTGTGTATTTTTTTTAAGGCTAATAAAAAGAACTATAAACACTATTTAAATTTTATTTCTCTCTCTCTCCCCCTGTCCCCTCCCACCTTGGTGAAGATATGCCTTTTCACCCATTAAGAGTTAACAACAGCATTTTCAGATTAGATATCCATTTCAAGACAGTATCTGGACTAAATTTGGCCTAATTGGGTACAGGGGATTACATGGGAAATTATAGGTGCATTTAGTAAAATTCTGGGTGCTTGGATCAGATTCTGTGAATTTTGGCTTTGAAAGCTTGGTCAGAGCATACAGCTTGCAATAGGTAGCGTTGCCTTTGGTGCTGCTCCCCCCTTTGACAGTGGACTTCTTGTAGTAGTGGAACAGTGTAAGTGTTGGTGCAAAACAGGAGTCATTCGCAGGTTGGTGATCAATAATCAGTGCCTGCATTAAATATGGGAAACTTCGGACTGGAATGATGCTCTTTCTGATGTGTTCTGACATGTGGAACAACATGTTTCTAACTACTCTTGCCCAAAACAGTAACACTTCAAAAAAAAAAAAAATGTACACAGTGACAGGTGGGAGATGCTTACAGACCTCAAACAAACCAAAATCCCAGGAGACTTGACCAGCATATACAAAGGAAAGGCAGAGTATTTTATATCATGTTTTCACTGGAGGAAATATGTTGGTCTTCAGGGACATAGCAACTCCCAATGAATTAGGCAGTGTGCCAGTTTTCATAGGCTTCTAACAACTTTGGTAACTCTGATATGATAGCTGCCCCAGGACTGGCTATGGCAGATTTGACCTGAGCTAAGGGGCACTGCCCTGGTAGACCAGTTTCATACAGTTCATTGTTCCCTCCTGCGTCCACCAGCCTGTGCAAACTGCAGACCCCTAGTTATCTTTAAAGGAGCAGTCGGAGCAGCTCTCTAGTTTCACTAAGAGAGGTGTCGCCATGCTCTGGTCCTGCTCACACAGTGACACCCTTCCAGCAGCAATACACGACCACCTCTTCCATCTCTTTTCCCTGGTGGAAGGCTACCTGCCAGCAAATGTGGCTATAGCATATCAGGCGATTCTTTTCTTTGGAAAGAGAAATAGCATGCCAACTTATCAGATTGGTAAAAATTAAATAACAAACACTACCTCCAGTTACTTGCATTGAGATTTTTTTTAAAAAAATTTTTCTTGCACAAAGGGAGACTGTGACCTTTGCTGGAGACTTTCTGTGCCTTTATTTGCCTTCACAAGGCAAACAGTCTTTCATATCTAATCATTTGCACATGCTAGAAATAAAAAGAGGCTGCTAGAAATAAAAAGAGGCTACTAGAGAAGTGTAGTGATATTATTATTGAAGGTTAGGGGATTCCACTGGCACTCAAAGAAACTCTGCTCTAAATTCTGCCCCAGCTTACTGCTTGGGCAAATTACTTTGCCTTTCTGTTGTACTTGCTGCTCCCTTTTTCTGTCCTGGCTTCCTGCATTGGTGCGTCTCCAAGGTCTTGTCTTTGTGCAACTCTCTGAGCCAGCAGAAGCTCAATGCCTTTAAGGCAGGAAGTCAGAACTGCCCAACTCCTGCCTGCAGCAGCTCAGCAGAACTGTTCTGGCCAAGGCAGAAACTATTGAGGCAACTGTATCACAAATACCAAATAAGGGTGCAAAACAGGAGCCGGTGGGGGAAAAGTAGATGGGCAGGCTGTTTACCACCCTCATCTCCTCCCAGGCAAAGGGGAAAGGGGCGGATGGGAGAAAGGGCTATGTAAGGGAAGCAAATCATGTGATTGGCAGTACCTATCAGAACTATGTTTGATTTCTGCAGTTCAGATCAGGACAGTAAATCTACTGCTCCACTAAACTTGTATTTGGGTTCCTTCTGTGACCAAGAAGGACCTGGTATGTTGGGTTATTTCCTGTGTGCCAGCAAGGGGATACTGGAACCTAACTTAGCATCAACCAGGGAGCTGACTGTCACCAGTCATGACCTTTTTTGAACCTTCCCATGTTCCCTAGCAGTTGCGTTTTCTACACTGAAAACCAGTGTGGGCTCTGAGGGAAGGTCTTTGGGTTTGCACAACACAGATAGTGATTAATACCAGTTAGGGCTAAAGAATACTACCAACCTGTGTGAAGAACAATGAACAAACACATTTTTATGCAGCAGTAACTTAGATTATTACCCTGCTGTATAAAACTTCAGATGGATTGGAGTACAACCAGTAGACAAGAGTCCAAATAAGTGTGGGAATGCAGTCCTTAGCTGAACAGCTTCTCTAAAGGAAGTCTTACTGAATATCTAACTGTGGTGAAGCTAGAAGTGACTGTGTGGTTGCAGTAGGTGGTAATTATTATATTTTGTTGCGGTAGTCAGTCTAGAAGCTAAAAATAGAAATTGTGACAAAGATTTTATTGCAAAGAAATACAACAATGGAAACAAAGAAAACACTATTCAATAAGATAGGACTCACCAAAGTGTCCAAGCGAGCAGATCCCTCACACTTTGGTGAGCCATTTGGTTCTGTTGTAAATTGCTAGAAATCTATTCAAAGTTTGGCCCAGAATTTTTTTGGAGGGTAAATACAGAGTAGTAGGGGCAGGTTGTGCTAATGTGATAGTATAGCAATAGTATACTCAAATAATATATAACTGCCCCAAGCCTTGTTAAAATTACTGGGATTTATTGGGAAGTAATGCTAGTCAGTATAAAAGCCTTGTAAGACACTGATTATCAGTTACTCAGTTTTGATATTATTCCACGATGAGTGGAAAAAGCTTCTCTCTCCTTGCATCTCCCTCTGTGATCAATTGTCTATTTTAAACAAAAATGATAGAGTCCAAATGGGAAAATCATTACAGGCTTATAAGAGAATACTGCAATTTTTGAAACAGGCTTCGTTCAAGCAGACTCCCAAGATTGTCAGGATAATTTTGCACTTGTGGTGCAAGTGTGTTTGGCTATATCTTTACTCTCATGTTAACAAGAAGAACAAAATTTATTGTCTTTCAAAAATAACCTTGCTACAGGCTATATGGCCAGCACTTTTCATGATTTTGCATCTGCTGGAAATACAACACAGCAGAGAGGAAAGAGTCTAGAATGTTCCTGGAGTGTGTGGAAGATAACTTCCTGACACAGCTGGTGAGGGAGCCAATAGGGAACGTGCCCCACTGGACCTGCTGTTTGTGAACAGAGAAGAACTTGTGGGTGATGTGATTGTTAGAGGCCATCTTGGGCATAGCGATCACAAAATTATAGATTTTTTGATTCTAGGAGAAGCAAGGAGGGGGCTCAGCAGAACTGCTACATTGGACTTCTGGAGGGCAGACTTTGGCCAGTTTAGGAGCCTGGTTGACAGAGTCCCTTGGAAGGCAGTCCTGGAGGGAAAAGGGGTCCAGGAAGGCTGGACATTCTTCAAGAAGGAAGTCTTAAATGTGCAGGAACAGGCCGTCCTCCATGTGCCGAAAGACGAGCTGTCAGGGAAGTAGGCTGACCTGGCTGAACAGAGAGCTTTGGCTGGAATTCAGGGAAAAAAAAGGAGAGTTTACGACCTTTGGAAGAAGGGAAGGGGCAGGCACCTTAGGAGGACTACAACGATGTCATAAGGTTATGCGGGGAGAAAATTAGAAGGGCCGAAGCCCAGCTAGAACTTAATCTGGCTACTGCCGTAAAAGGCAATAAAAAATGTTTCTATAAATACTTTTGCAACAAAAGGAGGGCTAAGGAGAACCTCCATCCTTTATTGGGTGCGGGGGGAAACATAGTGACAAAGGATGAGGAAAAGGCTGAGGTACTTAATGCATTCTTTGCCTCAGTCTTTAATAGTCAGACCAGTTGTTCTATAGGTACCCAGCCCCCTGAGCTGGAAGACAGGGAGCAGACTGAAGCTCCCATAATCCAAGGGGAAATGGTCAGTGACCTGCTACACCGCTTGGACACACACAAGTCTGTGGGGCCAGATGAGATCCACCCAAGGGTACTGAAGGAGCTGGCAGAAGTGCTCACCAAGCCGTCTGCAGTCATTTCTCAGCAGTCCTGGCTAACTGGGGAGGTCCCAACTGACTGGAAGTTAGCAAATGTGACGCTCACCTACAAGAAGGGCCAGAAGGAGAATCCAGGGAACTACAGGCCTGTCAGTCTGACCTCGGTGCCGGGGAAGGTTATGGAGCAGATCATCTCGAGTGCCATCATGTGGCACCTACAGGACAACCAGGGGATGAGGCCCAGTCAGCAAACAGGTCCTGCTTGACTGACCTGATCTCCTTTGATGACAGGGTGACCCGCTTAGTAGATGAGGGAAAGGCTTTGGGTGTCATCTACCTAGACTATAGTAAAACCTTTGACATCGTTTCCCACAGCATTCTCCTGGAGAAACTGGCTGCTCATGGCTTGGATGAGCGTACTCTTTGCTGGGTAAAAAACTGACTGGATGACTGGGCCCAAAGAGTGATGGTGAATAGAGTTAAATCCACTTGGTGGCCAGTCACAAGTGGTGTTCCCCAGGGCTTGGTATTCGGGCCAGTTCTGTTTAATATCTTTATCAGTGATCTGGACGAGGGGATCAAGTGCACCCTCAGTCAGTTTGCAGATGACACCAAGCTGGGTGGGAGTGTTGATCTGCTTCAGGGAAGGAAGGCTCTACAGAGGGATGTGGACAGGCTGGATCGATGGGTCAAGGTCAATTGTGTGAGGTTCAACAAGGCTCAGGGCCGGTTCCTGCACTGGAGTCACAACAACCCCATGCAATGCTGCAGGCTTGGGGAAGAGTGGCTGGAAAGCTGCCCGGTGGAAAAGGACCTGGGGGTGTTGGTTGACAGCCGGCTGAATATGAGCCAGCAGTGTGCCCAGGTGGCTAAGAAGGAATAGTGTGGCCAGCAGGACTGGGGAAGTGATTGTCCCCCTGTACTCGGCACTGGTGAGGCCACATCTCGAATCCTGTGTACAGTTTTGCGCCCCTCACTACAAGAAAGACATTGAGGTGCTGGAGCGTGTCCAGAGAAGGGCAATGAAGCTGGTGAAGGGTCTGGAGCACAGATCCTGTGAGGAGCGGCTGAGGGAACTGGGGTTGTTTAGCCTGGAGAAAAGGATGCTGAGGGGAGACCTTGTTGCTCTCTACAACTACCTGAAAGGAGGTTGCCTGAGCTGGGTGTCGGTCTCTTCTCCCAGGTAACCAGTGATAGGAAAAGAGGAAATGGCCTCAAGTTGCACCAGGGGAGGTTTAGATTGGATATTAGGAAAAAACGTCTTCACTGAAAGGCTTGTGAAGCATTGGACCAGGCTGCCCAGGGCAGTGGTGGAGTCACCATCCCTGGAGGTATTTAAAAGGCGTGTAGATGTGGTGCTTAGGGACATGGTTTAGTGGTAGACTTGGCAGTGCTAGGTTAATGGTTGGACTTGATGATCTTAAGGGTCTTTTCCAACCTAAATGATTCTATGATTGCCCAATACAAATAGAACCATAACTGCAGATCACCTGTGGCCACAGTGGGCTCAACTGGAGTCCCACTGAAGTTAGAGGAATAATACCTTCAAAGTTCTATGAAGCCAATGTGGCATTTTGTATAAGAGCATTTCTTCAGCATTTCTTGAATGGAGCTGCCGTAGTCTTGCCTTGTGTGGAGCCCTTGGAGCTGCTGCACTCCGGGGAGGGAGGAACACAATGGATTGGAGGGGAGGGAGTAATGAACTTTGAACATAGCAAGGTTCATCATTTAAAGGAGCTGGGGTTTT
>NW_009603304.1:6247-7657 GCF_000690535.1 Cariama cristata
GTGTGCTTCTAAACTGTTCTTTATTGCCTTTCAGTATCACTTGTGAAAGATGATAGTAATATTGCTGTTCACTTTCAAAATATGCAGCCAGCTCTAAACTCTTCAAATCCACTTTTATGCAGACCAGGAGAGAGAAAAATGCTTTTATTAATTAAATGGCACTCTCTTTGTTCCAGTTTCCCTGGTTGTGCTTATTACCTTGGCTGCTATGTGTGCTTGGCTCTCTCAAGTCATTCTTCTCTAATGTGGTGGTGATGCGGGACAACCAGATGGTATCCAAAGCCCTGTTTTAGAGCGCTTTCTCCTCTTGGCTGAGCAACCCTAGTAACTGAAGTCAAGGAAGCTCTATTGTGCACTGAGGAATGTGGTGGGAAGCTGCTGTGCCCTTCCTAGCAAACTCAGTGTTGGCATGAAGGAACCGGGGCAGCAAAGACCAACTTATTTAAAAGATCTCTCCATCTTCTTCCCACAAAGCATAACATTGCATAGCGAGTGTCGTACCTGCTCTGCGGGCTGACAACTACAATTTGTATTTCGTTTTGCCCAAGCCAACCCACAGAGCTTACATAAGTGTCTTTCTGTCCCATTCCATGTCAGACCAATTTTAAATTTAAATCCCAGTGCTGTGGGATATTGCCTAATCAGATTAGAGAGCATGTACCAAGTATCTTTCCTGCTGTATCGTCAGTTCTTCTAGATTGTTGTACGTACTTTTTGAAGTACTGCTGTATATGAAGAGTGTGGATTGGAGGTTAGAGGCTTCTTCTATTGTTCTAATTTTTTATTATTATTTCTTAGGCTTGGGGAAGATTTTTTTTCACAGCATGGAAGCAAGCCTACTTTTGTGCCTATGAAATCAGAGAATTTTTTCATTGTCTGATGCTGATTTGCTGTATCACCATATATGTACAAATGTCCACGCACTGACACCACTGCCGGTAAAATCTCCAGCATGGTCCCCAAAGGGAATAATGGCAGCAGCAGCGGTAGGGCAGGACAGATGCAAATTGGTCTGTCCCCACCTCCATCCTCTCAAAAAGAGTCTCTGCTGAGTCTTTGGGTTTGCCACTGCCCGAGGTAGCTGAATACTTGTAGTGTGTGCAATGGGGTGTTTGCCAAAGGTCGTGCTGTATGATAAAGTTAAGCACATCTCCACGTGTGATTGTTTGAATTACTGCTTTCAATCTGTTCTAATATTAGAAGCACCAGGCTGCCTGCCAAACCCCCCTCACCCTCGACATAGACATGTGCACACTTGCTGGGGTATCTTGCAAAGTTTCAGCCTTACATTCAGCATTACAGTAGTATTGAAACAGGTCTGGGCACCTTCCTCGAGGAGGACTCACAAAGTCCCAGGTTCTTTGATTTATTCATGAAGATTTTCTAGCTACCCCCACAACCCCCCTACAA
>NW_009603304.1:7688-18512 GCF_000690535.1 Cariama cristata
TTGTCTTTGTCATGGACTCTCACACTGGACTAAATTACTCACTTTATTCAACAGAGACTTTGATGCATACCCGAAACTCTCCAGAGTCTGATAGGGCTGGAACAACAAGGAGAGGCTCTATGCCCAGCACTCACCTGCAGAGCCTGTTTGTAGAGATGAGGGGGTGAATCCATGTTCCCCTTGGTTTGGTTGTTCAGTTCTGAGATTCAGCACAGATGCTTTCCTGGAGTGCCAGCTGTGAGGAGGAGTTTCTCCCTCATTATGAGCCAAAGACGAGGCACACATACATATATATCTCTCCATGTAGTGATTTGGGGGGAGGGGGGTGTTACGTTTTGGGCTGCTTTTTCCACTCATCCTCAATACGCTCAACCTCTTCCAGTACTTGGAAGGTCCTGCTGATGATAAAGCACAGCCCAAATGCAAATTGCAACAACAAGAACAAAAATCTAATCTAGTACAGGACCTGTTTGTAAAAGTACTGGAACACTCTGATGATCCTTTACTTGTACAGCCTGCGTTGGCTAACCTTCATCAGTAGGTGGTGCTGGCGAACTGCACATTTGTTAGTGCGCTCCTGGAGCTGTCTGCACCGTCATCGATTTACACACGTGTAGGTGGGGACGTCATAATTTCGACGTGACCTCAAGCCAGCCTCCGAACAGGAACCCCATTTTGCCAACACAATGATCTCTATTTCCTCGTGCATAAAGAAATGCGTTACCTGAACTGCTCAAACTTCTGACTACAGCCAGAAATGATTTATTGATACACAAAATTGGACAGGCTCGCATTGAAATATGGAAAACTAAGTCCACAGTTTTATGAAGGGGAGATACCTGTACACAGAAGGACTTGTGAGGACGTGAAAGTACATAGATAGAGTTTCCCTTTTTGAATCCCATCTTGAAGTGGAACAGAGAGGAAGGTTACAAGCATGATCCTTGGTTCTCTCCTCACCCAAGCATACCTACAGCTGATTCTTCTTCAGCTTCAAACTGAAAACTTTTTTTTTTTAAAATTGATGAATGTGGCCTTATAATAAGCATTATAATTGTGCAGTGATCTGAAATGAGAAGTTGAAGAAAAGCACTGTTTATAACAGAGTCTTTACATAGTTTTCTTATGTTTCTCTAGACATAATTTACAATTAGAAGAGAATGGCTAATAGTCTCGGTCTTCCTTTACACAAATCTGTAAATAGAATTATTGTTGATCTTTGCATGACCTCCTGGCCAATGTTGCCAACATTGCCAAAAGGTGTAGGTTCACACTGGCAAGCATTTCATTTGTTGCAATCTCTGTTTCGAGGACTGGTGACTGGCATATGGTAAAAGAAGTTACTAAGAGGAACTAGACAATAAATCAATTGTGAATGGGCATACAGTAGCCATGCAATAGACACTAGCTCACTGTGTGTTTTCTAATCAAAGTGGAGCTGTGGAAGTTTACAGGAGTCACACAGGCTTCAGAGTTGACTGAAATATCCCAGGTCATTTTGCATAATGTACATTTGCTTCCTTGATTTTTTGTTTATTTATTTAGATTTTGAAAGTTTATATAATACCAGTAATGGTTCTTGAAAAGGTACAAGAATGCAACCCACAGTAGAAAACAGAAACTGAGGAGTGATTACTGCAGCCTGTTGTCTTACAGTGTTTGTAATTTAAGCTTAGTGAAACATTTGTCTTATATTAACAGCTAATTATAACCACATGTAAAACTTAACATCATTACTCTGGTTTAAGTCCTGTTGCTTGATCTGGTTTATTGTTTAATTCCTTTGGGAGTATTTTAGAGAAAAGTGTTTTAGATAAGTGCACACTGTTCAAAACTTTTAAAATTCACTATTAAAGATGGGAAGTGCTATTTCTCATTAGCCACAACTTCTTGTAAGTAAAGGAACTTTACAATCATGGGAATTCCCCTTTACTTTTTTAAACGCAGAATGATTAAATGGACTAATTTAATTGCCCAAGTTCCGGGCTGTTATATCTGTACTGTCTACTGGGCTATTAAATAGAAACCTCATTACTGACTCATCTTACATATATATATATATATAAAATCTGTACAGTATGTATAATACAGTGCTGCATTTTAGAATTATTTTGTTTCTGTAGACTCATAAGACATCTATAGGGAAAAAAATTAATAACTGTGGCTTGGAGTTTGTTATGAGGGGCTATGTTAGTTCTGCCCTGCTTCCGACTGAGTCAATAAGAAAAAATCCAAGGGCAGAGCCAAGCTCTTCGATGAGACACCCGCGTTGCAAAGCTCTTTCGGCAGCAAGTTCTCTGGTCGCCCTATGTTTTAAAGTTACCTTAAATGCCACTGAAGGAAAGCTGAATTCTGTGATCTTGTGTTTTGCAGACCGATCCAGAGGCTGGTCGCGGATTGTGGGCTAGCTCACCAACCATCCCCGCATTTGGGGGGCTGGGGGGCTGTTGGGTTTTTCCTGCCGAAGCCGTCACTCCCCGGTTGGGTAACCGCGAGCCGCAAAGCTGCTGTCCACGTGGACTGGTGCTGAAATCTCTCGTCCGGCTGCTGCCAGAGCCTCGCCAGCGAAACCCAGAGACATGGCAACAAACGGAACAAAAGTGGCAGATGGACAGATCTCCACGGAAGTTGATGCTTCAATCACCAATGACAAGCCTAAAACCTTGGTAGTAAAAGTGCAGAAGAAGAAGACGGATCTTCCAGACCGAGATACTTGGAAAGGGAAATTTGACTTTCTTATGTCCTGTGTAGGTTATGCCATTGGCTTAGGGAATGTGTGGCGATTTCCGTACCTTTGTGGCAAGAATGGTGGAGGTACGTTTGCTGTTTCATTCTTACAACCTCTGAAATATATATGTTAGAATTCACCATAAAAATTATCAGTAAAGCAGAACTTGGTTTTAATAGCTTTTTCATCTGTATAGGTGTTTTTTGGTTTGGTGATTGGGTCTTTTTGTTGGTTTTTTCTTTTGCTTTACACTTGTCCGGAAGGGTTGGAGCCGTTTGGGAGTGTGGTGCTCATCTTTGAGGTCTACTCTGGAGTTTATTCTAATTTCTAGTTGGCAGGCGCTCTTAAAAGACCATAAGGCATTAGAGCAGAACTAAAGCACATTGCCCTCCAAGCCTTCAGAGCCCTCTCTTTTGGATTGAGTGTTTGAAAGGATTGCATACAGCTTGTAATACAGACTCTGAGCTTACCATAAAAGGCTAACTTCAGCTGGAAAGCAGCCAGTTCTGGTTAAAGCCTTTATGCGATCTGCATGCTCCTGTGATAGATGAAGGCAACAAAATACAGAGGCTTTTGGATTTTAGCTTTTTACTTAAACAGAAAATATTTAAATGATGGGGAGATATATTTTCCCTCTTATTTTCACCTCTACAGATACTGGTTCAGAAGTGTACATGTGCTTTCCACTAACTTTTTTGAAAAGTTACACTTAAGAGGAAAAACTGTGGGTTTCTTTTCATATATAATAGGGATGGAAACGGTGGAAACTTAGTTGTGTTTTTCCACACTATAACAGACTTTTTCTGATTTCTTTTTAGGTGCATTCCTGATTCCCTATTTCCTTACTTTAATTTTTGCTGGAGTGCCACTATTTCTTTTGGAGTGTTCCCTTGGTCAGTATACATCTATAGGAGGCCTTGGAGTGTGGAAGCTTGCTCCCATGTTCAAAGGTACGTTAAGAATTTGGATTACTTCCCATTTGTTCCCAAGTTGCAGAAGTCGCACAAAGTGACAGGGCAAGGATGTTTCTTTATGCCTTTGTATTTTTACTTAAGCTGTCATTTTCTACAGAAAACCCTGATTTTCTGAAGTGTAACTGACAATTTTGAAACATGCTAAGGTATTATTCAATCCCCATTAAAAATAACAAGAGTTAGACATTAGAATCTCAACAAACTTATTTTTGAACTTCAAAAACTTTTATTTTTTGTTAGGAACATATAAAAACTCTTCAAATTAGCATATTAAATTTAGCAATAATTGTCTGAGCAGGTATGGAACTCTGTTCACAGCAATTTAATAAACATTGTTTCTGTTTAAGGTCACAGAGGCTTGTATCTCCTGTTGTTCTTTATTGAAATTCAAAAGTCAAACACTTTGAAGATGGCAATTTCATGCTGAATTTCTTAAGACAAGCTCACTCTGTACTTAGATTTTCAGCTAGTTTGAGGTTTCTCATTGCTAGAATCTCAAGGTTTTAATCTAGATTCTGCACAGACCTACAAACTTCACAAACTGTGCTTTTCACCCTCTAATCCCAAATCCTTTGACACTTAAGAGCTCCTGAGCTGACATCTGGACCAGTAGAGGAGCAAGTTACACATTGAGTTATAAATTACTTCACATAGTAGGACTGACAGTTAGAATAGGATGAACTAAAAGTTTGTTTAGAGTGGATATTGTTCTAGGAAATTTTGTATTGGGAAAACCCAGAGAGATGAAATTGTTTCTCACAGGTAAGTATTTTAACTTTGCTTCAGTTACTACTGTTGGTAGGGGGCACAATGCAAAGTATAGACCTTGCTTTGTATTATACTGGTTATCTTGAGCACTTCCTCCTGTTTAGTGTCACCTGGCAACTGTCACTAGCCTGAATATTTTAAAATACCCCTGAAGTCTCCATGTGGAGTAGAAGACAAGGCATTCTCATTGTGGATTCCCTGACATTTCTTTAGTCTGAGATGACATAATAGCATTATACTAAGCAGCAAGGACTTTGATCAGAGTACTAAATGGCTAGCTGGTCTTCTAATACATACTCAATTTGTTTGCATCTGCCAGAAGTTTCCGTGGGACTGCTCTTTCAGAGAAGGAGCTGATTTAGCTCTTTTTGCTGGAAGTGAAACATGCCTGTAAAATCTCAGCAGTGACAGATGTGACTGCTTACTGCAACACACAGAGAACTGGACACTAAGATTAAATTTATGCATGACTGAACTATCACCCAAATTAATGACCTTTTTATAATGGTACTTCTAAAATTTTAACTTAGCTTCTGCAAAATTTGGTAAATAGTATCCGCTCCACATGTTGTATTTGTCCTTCTGAACTGCAGCTCTTCAACTGATATTTGCACAGATATTACTAAAAGTTACTTTTTTTTTTCTTTTTATTTTCTTTACAGGTGTGGGACTAGCTGCTGCAGTCCTTTCCTTTTGGCTAAATATTTACTACATTGTGATTATTTCATGGGCTATATACTACCTGTATAATTCCTTTACCACTGTAAGTGTGTGTGTTGGAGGGGAGGTGGAATTGTTTGTTGAATGTAAAGCAAAGTCATAAATAGATAGCTAATTAATCTGTCTCACTGTAAAGGTGTGAGGTTAACACAAAATGCATAGAAATCAGTAGGATAAGCCATTTCTTACTAAAGGAAAACACTTTTGTAAAAGTCTCTCTTTAAATTTTTTTTCCTCCACAAGAAATGTAGTATAGAAGGCTGTGAGGAAAATATTCTGTTCCATGAATATCAGTGGAGAAACATAATAACAGGTTATTTTGGAGCCACAGGCTTCTCTTTCTTACCAGTTTGTTTAAATTTCCTCATCTTAATCTTCAGAGCCACAGTTCTTTCATCTGTACCCTTTTAGTTTCACTCATTACCTGTCTCTGCCCTTTAATCACAAGCATGCCTGCTTGCTTCTCTGCTTACCTGCCAGGAAGCTGCAAGTCATGCTCAGGCTTCGGACTCCTTGTCCTGGCAATGCTAACGAGAGTACTAGCACCCGTTTGCCTTTAAGCCTACAGGCCAGTCATTCCCCTGAGAAAAATTTTAGTGTATAACTGACTTTTTTTTTCTTTTTTCTTCAGTAGCAGCCACACAAATGTTAATTCTTTGGGAAATAGTATCACTGCAATGTGTTTTAATAGTGGAGGGGTTTTTTAAAGAAAACCCCATGGAGTGGAAGGTCTGTGATTTGATTAGCTCTGAACTTCCATTCATTGTTATTTTCGCTTTGTTTTCTTTCCTTTTAACTTTATTTTTAGCTGCCTTTTTTTCCCCCTCAAGGATGATTCATCAGCTGACTAGGTCTTGTCTGATTTGTGAGTTTTGGCCATCTGAGGAAGCATTCTTATTCTTACATAAGTGTCAATAATTAATGCATTATTGTTCAATTGTTGTCTCTTTTACAAATTTTATTCATGCTTGCTTGTTCTCAGCTTTAAAGAATTGTCCTTTGACCAAATTTGCATTAATTACTGTCTGAGAGTGACATGATCATTTCTTTTTTTGTTATCCTCAGATCTGTTATTGATGTGAAAGCTCAGTCATAGCCTGGAAGGGGTGCACTGGCCTGTATTAGATGAATATTGACTTCTAATTCCCTTGAAGCTTCTTATGCTTGTATTTAAAACATGCAGTACCCTGATACAACATTTGCTGTAAGAGGATTTTCCAAGACTGGCCATCAGAAGAATATCTAAATTGTATTTAAATGAGGTTCATTCTAATGGCTATCATGTGGAAACAAGTTCTGCTTCTCAGAACTTCTTAATGTAAAACGGACACATGTAGAAAATGCATGTAGAAAATAGAAAGTTTACATTTTTCTAATTTTCCCCTGACCTGAGGGGAGAATGGAAGTCTCTGATCAATAACCATCACACCTTTATTACCTCTAGTGCAACAAGAGATAACAGGACCTCCAGGAGGTCCTTTCCACTGCCCTTGTTTCTTGTAGCATGCCAAATATACTCTCACATGCCGAGAGGTGTATCAGACTCCAAAGCATTTGGGCTGATATATTAAAGAAAGGAATAAATATTTTCACATCTGATTCACACAATTGATATGAAGTTAAATAACTTATGTGGCAGACGCACCCCAGGGAGATCAGTGCACTGCAGAACTCAAAGTATGTTAGTTCTCCACTCAACTGTAATTTCTAGTAAATATAAAGATACTTGAGGTAATCCTTAAAAAGTGTTTGACTGTTTAGGTTTTTCTCTCTCTCTTTCTTACACAGACTCTTCCTTGGAAACACTGTGAGAACCCATGGAACACTGACCGCTGCTTCTCCAATTATACCTTAGCAAACACCACCAACATGACAAGTGCCGTGGTTGAATTCTGGGAGTAAGCTGATAATTTTTCTCTCTGTCATTCCTGTGCATATGCAAGTATCAGCTTGTTATCATTCATATACCCTCTTCTGAATTAGTTGTCAAATACACCATTCTGTTGGCTTATTCTAGACGCAACATGCACCAAATGACTGATGGATTGGAAAAACCAGGGCAAATCCGATGGCCGCTAGCAATTACCCTAGCAATTGCCTGGATTCTGGTGTATTTTTGTATCTGGAAGGGGGTAGGCTGGACTGGAAAGGTAAGATTAAAAAGTACTGTAAATACCTTTCAATTAAAAATGCCCATTTTACTCAAATATTCTGAAAATTCTTGAGGTAAGAGGCACTGGGGACAGTTTTACTGGAATAGGTCTGTGCAGTATTTAATTTCTATCTTTCTTGAATTGATACAGCACCATGTTTTTGAAAGAGCTGGCTCCTCTGTAGCTAGGTCTGACCATAGTCTTAGATGGTATGTTCACTTATAGACTTCTTGGCTTGGCCAGGTATAAAATTGCCTAAAAATACATTTGCTTATTCTTGGGAGGAATATTCTAGCAATAGAGTGAGGATGCAGTGTTTTGTCTTCAGTGAGAAGCATGCATTTATTGCACAGCTCTTGCTGGACTTAGATACATAAGTAAGTGTTGAAGCTGTATTGCATATAAGAGCTACTCCCTCCTTTCCTTATGCTGAGTGAGAACTGTAGGTGGTTCTTGCCACAAGCATGCTTGCATGCTGTGCTTCTTGGAGTCTGACTGGTTTCTGAGTGCAAAACAGAATTTACTAATGAATTAAAGGAAATTATATTATTGACAGACATTTCTCCAGGAATGAAAGGGCAATAGCATCTAACATTGGTGTATACCTTTCCCTCTCCCCAAAATGTCAGGAAGAAATCCTAGGGAAATGAGAAGCCACAGCCGTGAGGCTTGGTGGCAACTGGAGGCTTGGGTTGTAAGACCTCAGGTCTGGTGTAGAGGACTAGGATTTTTTCACACTGAATGGACTGTTAACTTTTGACAAGCTGGTTGTAACTGTGACCCACTTCAAGCCACATGTTGAACATGGCCTAGTTGAGCTCAGACCAAACCATTTTATTTCTCCTATCTGCAAAGAAGGTGGCAAAAAGAGGGCTGACTTTGTTTCTTTGGGGTCTGCCTTCATAGTGTCTTTTTTATATGGCTTTTGAAAAGGCAAGAGAGTAAGATCCTGTATATCATAACATAGATGAGGAAAGAGTATGAAAAATGCAAGAGCAGCTATCTGAGAGGTGGAGAAATAAACTAACAGATGTTGTTCTACAAGCAGGGTACTGATGCCATGAGCCTTGTGCTTTTGGGAGCTCCCCTTGTTGAATACAAAAAAAACCCTTAAGCCGCTTGTGCAAAAATACCCTAATCCACTACGTTCCACCTTCAGGAAAATCAGCATCAGCCACCTGCCTTGTAGACATAGTGTTTAGGGAAAGCTGCAGTAGGCACTTCCCTTTCCACACCAAGTTTTTCCATTGATAAATGCTTCAATTGAAAAGTCAGCCTCAGTTGCTGCTACCGTATTTTTAGGGAGCAAATATTTTTCTGAAGTGTTAACAAGCACAGATCATTTTTCCTTCCACACTTACAATGTCTTGTTTCTTCACATCAGGTGGTATATTTCTCTGCTACTTATCCCTATGTTATGCTGCTTATCTTGTTCTTCCGTGGTGTAACACTGCCTGGAGCAAAGGAAGGCATTTTATTCTATATAACTCCCAACTTCAGTAAGCTTTCAGACTCAGAGGTAAATATTCAATCCTTGTAAACAAAAGTTTCACTACTAACTGTTCACCTTTCAGACAAATGACCTGCTCCTCAAGTGCAGAAACAGATTTTTAAAAAAATTATTTCCTGCAATCAGGTTTGGCTGGATGCTGCCACACAGATTTTCTTCTCCTATGGTTTGGGTCTTGGCTCACTGATTGCCCTTGGAAGTTACAACCCTTTCCACAATAATGTTTACAGGTAAGCAGATGACTGCACATATTACAATGGCACTTTTCTGTCTCAGCTGGAGCTGGATTCTGTCTTTCTGTGTACTATATCATTGGAATAAAGTGTAGTCTCAGATCTGAGTATTAAATGTTATATCTAACTAGGAATGAGATGTATAACTGCATTTTCACTAGTGGGAGAGACTGTATGAAATGGAACCCAAACTGTGAAATGCTAAATCATTAAATTTTTTCACAGGAAAAAAGGGTAATATACTGATGAACAATAGTATTGCTTTACCTACTGCTTAAAGCACCTCTGCCTTTATTTCAGGGACTCGATCATAGTGTGCTGCATAAACTCATGCACAAGCATGTTTGCTGGCTTTGTCATCTTCTCCATTGTTGGATTCATGGCTAATGTCACAAAGAGGCCTATTGCAGATGTTGCAGCATCAGGTATCCAATATATTTTTCTCTAAGTTGTTCAGTGGCAGCAGTTATTTTTTGTTTGTATGTTGTATCCAACTGCTTCATGTAATTGTTCAAAATCCCTCCCTCAAAACATTCCTCAGCTCCCTGTCATTTCAGTCGCCCTTACTGATTGCAAAAGGGAGAGCATTGTTTCAAACCTCTCAAGGCAGCACCAGCAAAATCATTTCATGTTGAGCAGACTGTCTGCCTGCCTGCCTAGTGCTCTCAAACCTTTGGTGTGGAGAGTGGTCGGCCAGAGACACATCTTGGGCTGACGCAATGAATACTAATGAATGCTACTTACAGGGAATGCATTTACAAGAGGTGGCAGCACAGTTTTCTGCTTCAGTGCTTAGCTGTGACATCAGATTGTAAGCCTCTTGCTACTGAAATTCTGAAAAGCAAACTGAAAGGAGGAATGATGGTCATTATGTTTTTGAAGCCTTTACATTCAAATTCAGTTAGGTTTTTAATTTCCTTTTAACTGTTTCTTGAGGTTAAGCCCTTTGAAGCAGATTCATTTCTCACCTGTTCAGACCTACAGCTATCAGCCAATTTTATGGGACCCATTATTAAGAAAGTCATTTTAGTTAGGGTAGTAAGACAGCCATGGAAGAATTCTGCTATTCTTTGCAGTTCCTTGTCTTTCTTCCAGATGAAAAAGCTTAAAGTAGCAGAACAGATGGTTGCCCTAACCCAGCTGGTGTACCAGATACTCATTTAGCAGTTCTGACCACAGGGAGGGATCTGATAACTGAAAGCTTGGTTGGAAGTCACTGGTGGACAAAATATGTCTTACTATACTAGCAAACATATGCCATTGATGAAATATTTCCTTGGTTAGAAAAGTAGAGTATTTAAGCCCTAAAAGTTTAGGGAATGTGGAAAAAGGGACAGGCCACTTGGGAGGAATATAGGAATGTTGTCAGAGCATGCAGGGATGCAATGAGGAAGGCTAAGGTCCACTTGGAATTAAATCTGGCAAGGGGTGTCAAGGACGATAAGAAGGGCTTCTTCAAGTATATCAGTAGCAAAAGGAAGACTGGGAAAAATGTGGGCCTGCTGTTGAACGAGGTGGGTGCCCTGGTGACGAAGGATACAGAGAAGACAGAGTTACTGAACGCCTTCTTTGCTTCAGTCTTTACTGCTAAGGCAGGCCCTCAGGAATCCCAGACTCTGGAGGTAAGAGAAGAGGCCTGGAGAAAGGAAGACATTCCCTTGATCGAGGAGGATCGAGTCAGAGATCATTTAGGCAAACTGGACACCCCAAAATCCATGGGCCCTGATGGAATGCACCC
>NW_009603305.1:0-450 GCF_000690535.1 Cariama cristata
AACATTCTTACCTCTAAACTGGAGAGATACGGGTTTGATGGATGGACTGTTAGATTGATAAGGAACTAGCTGTATGGTCACATCCAAAGAGTTAGAGTCAATGGCTCAATGTCCAAGTGGAAACCAGTCATGACTGGTGTCCCTCAAGGCTCTGTACTGGGACCAATATTATTTAATATCTTCATCAACCACATAGACAGTGGGACTGAGTGTACCCTCAGCAGGTTTGCAGATGACACCAAGCTGAGTGGTGCAGTTAGTTCACTTGAGCACAGGGATGCCATCCAGAGAGACCTTGACAGCCTTCGAGAGAGTGGGACTGTGTGAACCTGATGAAGTTCAACAAGGCCAAGTGCAAGGTCCTGCAGATGGGTTGGGGCAATCCCCAATACAGTCTGGGTGATGAATGGATTGACAGCAACCCTACAGAGAAGGACTTGGGGATACTGG
>NW_009603306.1:0-6789 GCF_000690535.1 Cariama cristata
TAAATAAATATAACAAATATTAACCATGTATAACTAAAATACATACATTAAAATGATTTTTTTCCCTTAAAACAATTAAAACCATTTTTGTATTTGTATAGTGTATTTGTATGGTGTTCTGAGTGTGAGTAAAATATACTAAGATGGTGTTCAGATAGGAGGGCAGAGTTGTTATGTACACAATCTAGATTTTGAAAATTCTTCCTATAGATCTTTAAGCCTACAAGAAAAGCAGTGAAGTCTAGTCTTAACTGCAAGGCCTTTGCCTGATTGGGATTTTTTTGTTGTTATTTTGTGTGATTTTTCTGGATTCAAAAATGGATCCTGTTTTTAGGGGACTTAACAAATTTTGGCTTATCAGTAAAAATCTGTGTGTTTGGTATTGTTGACCATGATCTACCTGTATAAAGCTCAGTTTCTCTCCTTTGCTATTTCTGCCAAGCTGCCACCGTACCTCCTGTCTGTCTGCTGCTGGATCTCTGCTTCCCCTTCCAAACAGCTACAGTGGTTTTATCGCTGCTTTTTCTTGGTTCCCTTTATTGCCTGTGGTACTGGTACGGAGGCAACCAAGGCTGCAGCCAAATGATTAAAAATGGATTTTTTTTTCCAGATCTGATTCAGGATATTACCTTGAGCCTCTTACAATCACCTATATTACAGGCATCCTGCCATTTAGGAGAGAGTCACTCCTTTTTAGAGGGCTATTAAACTTTTGAAAGTTTGCAGGTGGTAAAGATTCTGCCACATTTTTAATTAAATTCTTCTTTATAGGCAATTATCCTTTTAAAAAACTGCTTCTAGATTGCATTATTTTTATTTTTAGTTCAGCATTAGGCTTTAGCATCTCTGAAAGTCAAGCAGTTATATCATTTTAAAACATTTTTATCTCAAACTTTTTGCAGTATTATTAAAATAAATGGGTGCATTGCATTGCCTTTTGGCATAATGTGCAAGGTCAAACTCAAATTACCCTTTAGTTTAAGATATGTTTGAGACATGTAATTCTAGCTGCTTTATTCCTGTTAATTTAAATAACCATAAGAACTGAGGACTTGCCTATAGAAGAAAGGGGTTCATCAGTACCAAAATCTGCTCTGTCATTCAGAAGTGCCAGCAGCCAGGGAACCTACTTGATGCAGTTGATGAGGTTCTTGGATGTCCTGCTGCAGCAGTGCTGCAGTCTTTACAATTTGCTGTGATCAGAAAGAAAAAACTCAGGAAAAATCCCAGAATAGCCTGGCTGACTTTAAGCATGAGACAAGGAAAGAAACGATGTCCCATCCAGTCACTCTCCAGCATGAGAGGTGGAGATAGGTGTATCCTAAGTGGTTTCCAAAGAGGCTGTCAACAGCCTGAATACATGTAACCTGTGTAAAAAAGCAAACAAACAAAAACTTAATGGATTATGTTTTTACATTTATGATTCTTCCCAGTCTCCCCACCAAAACCACAAATATTGCTTGAACTGTGTTTGGAAGAAATCGCTGTGTTTGTAATTTGCCCATTCACTATCTAAATGCTTACTTAGGTTAAAGATGTTCTGCTATTGAAATTCCTCCTCAAAACTACTTGCTTCCTTTCTTTACTTACCTACAAAAAAAATGCAGCATTCTGCATTTATAGAGGTGCACTTTTCACTGTGAGTAAACAAGATGAAACAAAGTGTCAGAGGTCAACTGAAATAGTATGTTTTATTCTTTGTAGTAGAGAAGTTACACAGCCCTCCTCTATCTAAGCCTCAATCTGTTTTTAAATGCAGGTCTGTTCTTTCCATACTTTGGAGTCATGGTAAAGCGTTAAATTAAAAACCAGTCAGTCCATCTGTGGTAAGCAGCTCAGTGGCTTTGCGCAGCAGATATATAGTTATTGGGTAATTTTTTTATTTTTTATTTTTTTAAATCTGACACCTGTTAGATGATATGTGAGATTGAAAAAGACTTCGTTCTAAATTTCCGAATGCAATTTGTTGCCACTTCTTACTTTCATTTATAAATCACTTTCTTTTAAAGATCTCTCTCCCTAAAATTAACGTTCCTAACAAGTATGAAGGGTTTTGTATATTTTATATCCTCCTGAAATTAAATGATCAACTGCGATTTTTTTTTTTGACTGCTTTTGAGTCAAGGAAAGAATTGCATTGCACATCTCAATGGTTATGGATTTAGCATGAAAACATATAATATTTGTGTTAACAATCAAGGTAATTGATGTATTGTAATTCATGTTGTATTTATTTTCTCATTGTTTATTTATTTGGTTTTATATTTATAAATCACTGACTCCAATTCAGTTCCAAAAACTGGAAAATTTACAGGTTTGTTTATCATGTTAATCTAAGTTAGGAGATTGTTTGATTCTGGCCTTTTACGGACAGAAGCACTGTCACTTGAAATCGAGTACACCAAAGTATTATTAAGAGGCAGGCATTCTCTTAATTGCAGCGCTGGATGAGTGCACGGGGGATCGCTCCACCTAACATGCATACCCAATTGTTACCGTGAACAGATTCTCTGATACAATTGATTACGTATTCATTGTAATCCCTGGAATCAGGATATGTGTTCATGACTTTTCCTTAAAATCTTTTACATATGGTGCCTCCCCTTCAGGCATAGTTAATTATGGGAAGGATCTTCTGGGGTCTTTAGGACCCCCATGGTCGTCCTCTGGTGTCTGCTGGATGACGACCTTGTCTTGAGTTTGTGCAGTTCAGTCTTGTAGCTGTGGCAAGGGGAGGTTGAAAATTGTTGGGTACTTTTCAACATACCAGTGATTTATTGTAGGTCTTGTGGATACGCTCTCTGTCCCCTGAACAATTTGTCCAATTAGTTTCTCTTTAATAAGTAACTACCTATAATGTCGGCGATCAGTTAGTTTGTTCTTTAAACACTTTGTAATTTGTTCAGTTAGTTTCTCCTTAGTAAGTAACTTCCTACAATGTTGGTAACAGTACCGTAACTAAATTTGAAAAGGTTAATAATAACATAAATATAAAAGCAGTAAAGTACCTTTCCCCCCCATTTGACTTTCTTCCTTTTTCTAATAAGGTGCCGCTTCCTTTTCGCCCTCGCCTTTAACTGTGTTGTACCGCAGGAGTGATAAGACTGGAGCTACCCAAAGTGTATTTGAGGTCCTGGGTGTATTAGAAGTGATGTTTCCACAGTTCTGTAACCTTATTTCCTGATTTGGTAACTGGGAAACTTTCACTTGCTCCTGGAATGGAAGTACAAAAACTGGAAAACAATGCAAGCAAAGATGTGTTTCTTCACCTAAATGCAGTCTAGGCTGTAAAAGACAGCCTCGTTCATAACATTCTGAGGTGTTTTATGGAAGTCTCTACTTTGACAGCTCAAAAGCATGATACGTGATATAGCTGTTAATAAAAAACGTACCTAATTGGCTCACTAGACGTGTGTAGTATGTAAAACACCTCTTTTTTGCATTAAATGACTATGGAATTAGAGATGGAAACAAAAAATCCGAACAAAGGAAATGTAATTGAATCTTGCTAGATTTAAACCAAAATCTACTTTAAGAGACAAGAACACCTAAATTTTGTTATATTTAAAAAAGAAAAAAAAAATCAAATGAAAAAAAATCAGACCTGGATAACCAAATAGGTTGTGTTTCAATGGTGCAGAATAACAGAAAATAAAGGTGTGCCGTATTGCTGTTTTTTAACACTAGGGCATTTTTTTTAAAAATTGTTAAAATCCTGATATGAAGTTTGTAGCATCTAATAAAAGCATTTTTAAAGAAGCTTCAAAAAATCAGAAACATAAAGATTACTTTACCATATTTTAAATTTATTTTTTAACTTCTGCTGATCTGGGGCTCATGGTTGTGTGGTGGGATTCTTCTACATGCTGCCTTGATCCCTTCCTCTTCAGGAATATTTTATCTTCCTGGATGAATTTAATCTTTTTTGCAGGCATATTGCTCCGAAAGTAACTCTCAGACTCGTCCATTATCATGTGTTTACTCTGCTATACTGGGACATTAATATTAAAGACTCTTAAAAAGCATGTATGCTTGACTGCCCCTCTGCCTTGGCAGTTGTGGTGTCAGCAGCTCAGGGCTGAGGTGATGGCCTTAAGGGGTGGGTGCTGCCTTACAATCATCTATGAAGAGTACTGTGTTACCTTTGAATAAATGTCATGGGTCAGTGCTTTGCAATTTTTTATCACTAAGGCACTGTATATTTTGTGAATGGTCATTCACACAATGTTTCTACAGATTGCTGAACATCAGTATTCATCTAAAACTGCCAGTCTGAAGACTCTTGGTTTGTTCCTCCCCTCCGCTGAGCTGTTCAAAATTAAAACTTGCATCGGAATGTTCTTCTCGCTTCTGATTGTTTTACTTTATGGGTGATCCCTCAAAACACAGAGCATGCTTCCAGGTGTTTGGTTCCCAGCACCTGAGTCTGTGCAATTTTTATATGTGCTTTTAAATACGGTCTCTCCAGTGTGTTCTAACTGCTAAATGGTGGGAGAAATGCATTCTCCTGAGCATCAGTCTCTGTGTGTCTGCTCTCCCTTCTACCAAATGCAGCTCTGACCTATGAAGTTGCAAGCCCTTCTGGGATTAAAGAAGGTGTCAAATACTATGATAATGGCAGCTATATGGATATTTAAGAAGAACAGATAACTAAGGTGATGTTCTAGTAAATCAATTGCCATTGAGCTTAGAGAAATGATTTACTGCGGTTTAGTGAATTTCTGTTAATCAGATAAGCCATGTTAATTGCACAGATACGGCTTCATGACAAGTAAAAGAGAAAACACAGTATTTAACCTTGAGTGAAAGCGGTAATTTGTTACAAATATAAAGGCAAGTTTGTATTTCTGTATTTCTTTGATTTGGGGAGTTGTGGATCTCATTGCTTCTAAAAATACCCTCGAATGATAACATGGTGAAATGGACTTTGTACTTGGAAATATCACAAGATTGTATTGGTACACAGCTTGGACTGCACTAAAATCTAGCATAGAGTTTAGTGGTGGATATCACAGAGCATTTGAGCTATGCTATTGGCCTTTAGAGTGATATTTTGTGCTCAAATTTTGATGCTGCTGGGTAGATATCTTTTCAACAGCAGAAATGCAGCTTATTAACTCTTGCTGAAGAGGAAGACGCACAGATCTCAGATGGCTAGCGGTCTATTGAATAAAGATAGTTCTGAAAATTAACTTTTTCAGCAGGGGAGAAATAGCAGTGTCTGCTAGCAACTTTCCATTTATCACAAATGAAGTTCTATATAATCTGGTTATTGACTCTTTGAGGCTAGAAAAAGTACCAATTTGAAACTTTTGTACAATACAGATGAGTAAAAAGAGGTATCAAGGGGTGATTCTTTGTATGTGGGGAAAAAAACAAGAACAACCGAACCCAACATTTTGACTTTGGGATGAAAAGTGCAGATCTTCTAATGCTTCTAGTGAACTATTCATTTATATAATTTTCATTGTAATGGAGTATTCACAAAACAGGCAAATCAATAGATGTTAATGTCACAAGTGAGGTTGTTCATCACCCTGAGCAAAGCAAAGATTTGGTTTCATGTGAATGAATCTATTCAGTGCTGGAGACCATGGGGACATTGCCAGAAAGCAGATGTATGTAAAAAAAAAAAAAAAAAAAAAAGAAGTATTTAATGTGAGTTGTGGGATAGAATTTAAGGTGATACCTGCATGAGAATTCAGGGCAAAAATGTGCATCTCATGCAAAGGGAGGACGCACAGGAAGGTTTTACTGGTTTTGCTGTGTGCATTTGCTCCTTTTTGCCTTAACCAAAAAAAGGGAAAAGAAAACCGTGAAAGGTAAATAACATCCTCTTGACAGGAAGCTATGTAACAGTGCAGACCTGTATTTGTAGCACACATTTAGTCCTGCGAGATCTTCAGTCAGCTAACGTTTTAAATAATACAGCAGCAAAGCATTTGAAGACAAGGTATCCCCTTGGTGTCATGAAATAGCAATAAAAACACAATTAACCCAGAATTTCATGATACTGAATGCAAATAGCTGAAGAAAATTGTATGATAAATGTGTGATTATTTCCTAAGTTAGATAATTGAGCAGAATTCAAGGTATGGTGGTGAATCATTCCTCCTTTTATTCCAGGCAGCTGGAGGAGAAACTCCTTGGATATAAATTTCTTAAATGAAAAGTGAGAGTGTCATTCAGCAAAGAACTTTGCTCAAGTGAACTATTCTGTGTTCATAGAGCAACAGCAAGGAATATGAGATGCCATCAATACCAAAAGGACTCATTAAGCTTGGATGGCCAGCTAGGACCATTTGAAAGACAGAATACCTGCTTCTGCAAAGGATCCCAGGAGCATAATGAGGAGAGTGAGCTTACTGTAGAACTTCACTGGAATCCGTGCCTTGAATAGGTACAAATTCAGTGATCCACAGCATTGTCCGTGGGCACAGTAATCCTTACTTGGGGCAGGGAGTCTCGGGAACAGGTAGGGGTGTCATCCATCCCATTTTGTTGATCCCTGGCTATTGGTCATAACATGAGGAGTGGGACCATAAAATTAGTGGAATTTGGCACACTGTCCTGTTTATAGTTCCACTTCTCCCTTTCTGCTTTGAAACCTCCACTTAGCTATCAGTTAATTTAATAGTAGTGAGATTTTCTGTTTGAAAAGTTGTATTCTGGTTCTATAGTAATTTTACGCTAACTGTAAATTAAAGAGGAACTATCTAAGCCCCATTTTAGTGTACTGAATAACTGCTAGAAAATATTTTCAGTTTAGAGAAATCCTTAAGCAGGAAT
>NW_009603306.1:6820-85824 GCF_000690535.1 Cariama cristata
GTCCTGGGTTTTACTGCAGCTACCAGTTCTTTCAGTGACAGTGGGAGGCCACATATTGTGTTTCTGTCTTAGTTTATGCATCTACAAGATGGAATAATAATAATCTCATAGGAGTACTTATAAACCTTACCTAATGTCAGTGGATGCTTCTGCATCCTTTGTTGAAAGATTTCCTAAATGCTAAGTGCATTATGGGAGAGGAAGCAGCTTCCCTGCTATTCACAAGCAACTACCTTCCTTTGTTATACCAATTTTAGCTCAAGCATTAATTTGGCATAAAGAAAGAAATAATCATTTGGCTTATTAGTTCAGACTTACTTTTCCCCTGGGGGAGGGGGCATGGGCGTGGCTTATGAAACTCCCCAGAGAATTAGAAGGAAATTCAGGGATTCGTTCGTTTGTTTTGGTTCAAGGTTGCTTTCAAATCACTTTTTTTCCTTTTGGCTGCATATTAAGTGCTGCTGTTTCGTTCTGTATATGTGTTGTAAATTAAAAGACTGCAAAATACATTTTGTTTTCCCACTGGCTTGATTCCAGTGACATTTGAAATGTTAATCCCTACTGACTGGTGTAGAGTCTAGTTTGGGTGTTAAAGCCATTCAGGTTTCAGCACCAGCGTGTTCACATTTTACTGCCTGAAAAGAGTTCTTATACTGGCAGTTTCAGCAATATTCTCCTTTTGAAGGCACTGCAAAGTGAGAAGAATATTTTAATTTGGGTTCTATAGTAATTATACTCTTATCTTGTTGCTTCCGATTTTAATGGAGTTTAAAAACATTGGTGGTATTAATAGTTCTTGTGCTTTCTTTAAGAAGTCAGAGTCCAGTTATAATAAAGGATAATTTCTGGAAGGTTAAACACACAAAGCTAAACCTTTTTTGAAAAAGGTTTCAGAAGCTGTGACCAGCAAGGTATACTTTTGAAAATCCAGTTAGCAGAGAGACGCATTCTTGGATGAAATAGAAAGGTGAGATTAATTTTGTGCAATCATTTGTGCAGTGGAATTCAAAAAAGATTTAAATATAAGTAGTTCAAGAAACAAATGATCGTTTACATCTCAGAGTCATAAACAAAGTGAAGCGAAAGGTTTGGCAGAGTGATTGGGAACTTCTGTCTACAAATACACTGTAGTACTTAATGTCTCTGTTACTCCCAGCTTACAACAATACTTCCACTTAAGTTCCTTTCCAGCTTATCAAGGCTTGTAAGTAATTTCATATGTATTTTTCACTCCTAGCTGAAATAATGCTTTATGCTTTCAGTTTTCAAGGTAACTGCTAATTAGTCATTTTGATTTTAATCTCTATCCCCCCCCCAGTGATAACAACTATTTTTTTTCTTCATGTTCTTTTGTTTATACGTAGAGAGTAGTGTTGAGGTTTACATCAGTATTGTTGAGATACTGATTTCTTTCTTTGAGAAGTACAGTTTTTCTCAGAAGACCTAGATGCTGCTCTTCTGCAGCAGCTACTTAAAATTTTTTGGTTTTAAAGGTCAAGTCAAAGATGTTTCTAAGAATTCAATAACAGTTCTTTTTGTTCCCATGCCATCGGTGAGCCAGTTGAGAGTGCACATCTATGTATGTGCGTATATATTCAAGCAGTTTCCAAAGAATGAGTTTTGCTTGAGTCTTCTTGCATAAGTTTTCTGTTAAAACAGAATGGATTTTGGAAAAGCACAGAGAACTGTAGCTGAAGATGTGGTGTGTTTGAGCAGGACTTTTATAGCACTGGGCCATAATTCCCTGTTACAGAAATTCTCGTATCTTGCTGCATTTCTCAATTATTACCTTTGTGCTCAACTTTTTTTACAAAACTTTAAAACTGCAGTAGAACTAAGTCTGTTTAAGATTGTAATTTCACACAAGTTTGTTCTTTTTCAGTACTCCTAGCTATTTCTTTTGAATTGAACTTCTGTGAAATACGTAAATACCAGTAGAGGTGCTCCACTCTCTCTCTTGTATGGTTGATTCTTTGATTGTATAGCAATGTTAGTGTTTTGGAAAAGCAGTATTCAAGCCGTGTTCGTGAAGCTCTGTTTGTATACAAATCCAAAACATAGAGCAATTTCATTTTCATTAATGACTACCAGTATTGTTTGTATGTGATTGTTCTGGAAGGAACATAAGTAATCTGAATAGTTATGTGTGATTTGTAAAATTGGCAATGTCTATGTGTGTTGTTGGAGGGAGGAGGAGGAGAGAGTAGCACATAGTTTGGGGTAAAGGTTAGATATAGGGTGCAGTTTTATGTTGATGGTTCTGATTTTGTTTCACCATCTAGGTTTGGTTTTTGAAAGCAGCGTTTTCTCAACTTCATGAATGCAGTAGAGAGCCATTTTATGTTCTGTGGTTTTGCTGCAGTTTGTTGTCTCAAAATAGAGTGCCTGGTGATAACTATCTAGAAGATTCTCTGTGGCTACATGTTACAAGGATCTCATGAAAGGGTATATGCATGCAGGTGGAGTTTTGCTCATCATATAGGTGGATGGCAGTTAGCCGCTGCAAGCTGTGCTTTCCAAGGGAGTCAGCGCTGGATATTCAGGTGCTTGGTGCTGACTGGGAGGAACAGATGTTAAAGATGTGTGAATGTAGTTCAAGTGCAATTAACTTGCAGCCTCCACCTGCACAAATACACTTAAAAATCTGATTTAAATGGTATCATATTTGATAGACTGTGAAACCATACACTGAGTTCTTGAAACCTTGGTAGCGAAACTTAAATTTCTGAAAAGACTGAGGTGCTGTGAAACTGTGGTGGGTTTGCTTGAGTGTTTACGAATCTAGTTGCTGAACCCAAAGCCATAGACCAGAGTTGGTAGCTCAGATCTGTCTAGAAAGAAAGGGAAAATAAATGCCTGGCATAGGCATTTAAGCCATTCAATAGGAAATTTTCTGGCAAGGGTCCATTTCTAGTTTTTAAACACTATTCTTCTGAAGTTTGGCTCTTTTTTTCCTTCTTTTTTATTTTTTTTTTAATTTTCAAGAGAAAAGTCTAAAAATTACTTTCTTTGAAAACATGGCAGGTGTTGGTACCTACTTTTCATGTCCCTCTCCTTTTACATCCCATAGTTCAGTTATGGGATCAGTTACTGAATCTGCTGTTAGCAGTTGTCTGAATTTTCTCTGTCTACTTAGGAGGATGACCTATGTTTATCTCTCTCCTCTGGTTCTGGAGGTTGAGCAGAGATTGGTGCCTACCTGGCAAGTGAGTTGCTATGCGTAGTGGTTTAAGGATTGTTGTCAAAGTATCATTTGCTTGTAAAAGACAAAAGAAAATCCCCAAATATTGGACACACCTTACTGAGGGTTTTTCTATGCAAAGCTGAACAAACTGTGAACATGATGTTAGGCTTGCAGCGTGTTTCAACCACATGGAAGTTAATTGAAGCAGGGACTGAAATCCTGAAGTCCCAAGTAACCAGTACCATTCTGTGTGTGATGTGGTAAATGTTTGAATCTAAACTTGCTGATCTATTATGCTTTCACAAACTTACGCATTCGCCTTAATCCCAACTGTGTTAATAGGTATGGAGCACTCCTATTCAGGAAAAGTAGAGAAATTCAAGTCTTCCTAGCTTGGAAACTCTATTATGTAGCAGTCTATATCTCAGTAATTTCTACTAAATTACTCTAGGATGGATCACTTACCAAAATCTCGAAATAAGATTCATAATAACTGTAATCGTGTGCAAAACCTGAATGTTTCTCCTTAATTCACGTTATAATGAACTACTTGAACACATCCCTGATACAAGACAGAGATGAGGAGATTAATTTGTCATAAATATGATTTTGGTTCCCATGCTTTTGTGTCAGTTTGATATCTGTGCTTTTAACTTCATATCACATCCTTGTCGAAATGTTGGATATATTCAGAATGTATTCAGAAGGGCTAAAGAAGATAAGCAACAGGAATGTAATGTGATCAAGCCTAAAAACCAACATAATCTAGTTGTCAAGATACTCTGAGATTCATTTAGTAGAGGTGACAAAATGGATATTGCCAACTTTTCTCAATTTTGAAAACTGTTGAAATCACTTAATAAGGCCTGTCTTATCTGTGTAAATAAAACTTAATGCTGTCCTTGAGGCTAAACAATTAAAGCAAAGATTCTGAATGTATTAACATTAATGAGAAATCTATTGACTTTAATAGTAAGGGATTGTGTGCAGTATCAGGGATTTTAAAAGTCTTTGTGAAGTCAATTACATTTTTTAAACTTTTGTTAAATGAATGACAGTTTTGTATGTCATTGTTTCAGAAGTATGTAATATGTTAATAAATTGGTTATGAGAAAATCAGTTGTTAGAAATTTGTATGGCAGTGATTTATTTTTTTTTTTCAACATGTGACCTTTAGCAATGGGAGGGAAGTGATCACAGGAATTGGACTGTAGAAGATAAGAAAGCAAGTATATACCCTCTGCATAGCAGTCTGTACGCCTAGAATTTATACAGGGTTCTGGTTCTCCTTTGAGGGAGAGTTGTGAAACAAGGGTCCCCAAATTAATTGAAGTATAAAAGTACAGACTTGAAGTCCTGCAGATAAATAAGTTTATATAATGATATCATCTCCCCCCTCGCCTTTTGACATGATTATAACTTTTTAGCATGTACTTCTCATTTCCATAAGAGGATGATCTCTGTTAATTTTGTATTAATCTTGTACACCAGAAAAAACAAACCAACCAACCAACAGAAAACAAACAAAAAAAACCAAAAAGCTTTTACAGTTAAAAAATACCCCAAACTGTGACTTCAAAGAGTTATGAAACCATTTGTAGTGTCATAGTCCAGAGCTCTTGGGGAAAGTGTGATTATTTCTTTCATTTTGTGTTTATAATAAATAGGAGCAAGCCTGTTGAGTTCCTGGGTAGAGGACTCGGCAGCAGAGAAAACATCTCGTGTGTGCTGTGGGGACTGTACAGGAGCAAAGATAATACGGGGGAGATGTGGGAGACGCAGGCACATTTCTCCTCATTCTTCCCTTACTGATTCTTCACTGGTAACTACCCAGAAATTTTCTGCTTGCTTCTGCTTAAACAGACATCTGGGTTTTTCTCTTCCTCTTAATCATCTTTTGAACATCAGTAATCAGCTTTTGAACTTCAATTAAGTTTAATACATATTGAGGGAAGCACGTGAAGTGGTCTTATGGGACCTGTTGAGCATGTGTGTGCGCAACGGTAGGTCTAGCGCACTTTTCAAGTTTGACCAAATATACTTTAGTAGAAGTAAAATGGTACCTTTTGTTAAACTGTTATACCTTTACAAAAGAGCTACTGAATATGATGAGCTTTTCGTTGTAAGTGGAACTGAACTGAGTTATTTCTAAAATTGTTGTGCTTTATTTGGAGATTACCTTTAGAATACTTGACGAGTCTTTCTGTGTCTGCCTTTTCTGTCAGTGGCACTTTTTACAATGTGATTGTGAAAACATAATGCATGTAGTAAATATAACCTTAAAAATTTCAGAAGGTTAACAAGAATTTGCTATTGTTTGGAAACTAGAAAATTTCAAATACTTTTTTCTTTATTCCTTGCCTCCCCCTTCCCAGAAAGAAAATGCAGTGGAGGGTTTGAAAATAATCTGCCAGTAATTAAATAACTAACTTCTCTAGATTGTGTATGGAGCAGTCAGCTCTTCCAGAGGAAGGACAATGCCAACATAGTAAACATATTCAGTGTCAGGACCTATCTTTCCTTTTAACTGTGTATATCCATCCAGGCAATGACTGTGTGTAAAATTTTGGACCATTATTCATGCTGTGAGTCAAAAAGCTCAAGTGTCCAGTATCCCTTCTACCAGAACTGTTTTATTTTTGAGAGCTGTTCTATGTTCATGTATTCATGGTGGACCCCGTCGCTGAATCTTGCTCCGTTGCTGTTAAAACACTAACAGAGCTCCCCCCAGGCTCCCCATCATCCATTTGAAAGTAGTGGGACAGGCAAAAGTCTTGTTCAGAGTCCATGTAGATGATCGAATGGCTAACGGGATGTCAAATACAGATCTTCTTGTCTGCAAGTGAGCAAGGTGTTTGCCATCTGTCTGTCTTTTGGAAGCAGATGAAAGTGCCCGAGTTCTTTGAGAGAGAACATGTGTAAAGCCTTTCTGCTGGCTCTGAGCATCTGACATCTGTAAGTTCTTGTACAGCGGAGTGAAAATTAGGCTGACGCGACTGAAATACTTCACCACGTTTCATGAGACACTGGCACTTGTGGGTTTGAGGGAAAAGGAAGCTCTTCTATGCTGTTATGATTATTCTATCATAGTGAACAAAATAAGAGTATCAATTTTTCTTGCAAAACATAACAAGTTTGGGAAGGGAGTATTCCTGTTTTTAAAATGACTCCTTTTGTTTGTACAGTGTAAACTTTAGTTTGTTCCATGAGTAATGTAATCCAGTGATACATATCAGCATAATCATTGATAAGGATGATACAAAATAGTTGTTTACAAATAAATAAGCTGAGAAATGCAATATTTTTAAAACTAAATATATTTTCTAATGCTTTCAAAGCCAGATCTAGAGAACTGTTTTTGTGAAACATGCGAATTTTGTATTTTTCTGTTTTTTTCTTAAGACTGTGCCCTTAGCATCTTGTCTGAGGATTTATGGTGCTTGCAGCAGTTTTAAACGTATTTTCTTTGGAGTTCTACTTCAATAGTGAAATTTATTCTTGTTGTATTTCTTGATGTTGATATTTCTTCTTGCTGTAAAAGAAAAGTTGGGGTAACCTTGCCTAAGGAGTTGTTTTGGCTGTTAGGTGTCTCAGTGGTTGTCCCTTGTCATCTGTTACTCATCCATATATTCTTTTTTCCTTTTGAAAGAAGCAGGTTATTTTTAGGAAATGGGAGAGTAGAAAGCCACTCACCTGAACTTTTTTGAAAATTATATGAAATGCATGAATTTCATACAGACTTCCTGGTTCCTGGCCTCTGTTTCATGTTGATTTTTATAGCAAAACACTACTGTCTGCTTGTCCTCAGAGTTTCTGTGAATTCTCCTCTGGCTTTGGCAGGTCTGCTCTAAGAGAAATGCTTTACCTGTGGTCTGAAAGACTTATTGCTGTGGGGGGGAAAAACACCTGTCACCATGGTACTAGGCTTATACTGGTTGAGAGAGGAAAAAAAAATAGTGCAGGTGTGATTGTTCTGTACCTTCCAGCTGGTTTCAGGGGCTTGGGGAGAACAGGGGCTGTGATCTCTGTCAGACCGGAGGAGCGTTTTTAGCCTTAGATTAGGGTGTTCCTGCCCATCCTTTTCACAGAAGGAGAATGAGCGTGTTGGAAGGTGAGCTGTATTTTAGGGATGTGGTTTCCAGCAGTTTTGGTATTTGCCAGACCGCTTCTGTCTTCTCTTCACTGGTGCTCGGTGAGTCCCGGTGACCCCGCTCACTGGTCCCTGCACTCTCTGCTTCCTCCGCTGCCAGCTCTAGGGCCTCTTGTTTGAGCTCTGCCCCACGGAGAATATCATCATCTCAACAGCAAGGTACGCTGTGGTAGTGGGGAGATGAGAGCGTTGCATAGAAGAGAAGACCAGTTCTTGACCGGTTTTCCTCCCTCCTCTGCACACGTGAAAAAATTACAAGAATTAACCTCAGATTTCTGGAGATTTGCTTCCAGCCAGAAAGTACGCCTGCCACTTGATTCTGGCTAATGAATGTTTTTGAAAATACAGAGATTAATAAAACTATACAAGTAAAGCTTTCCAGTGACTGGATGTTCTCCTTTATATTGCATTTGTGCTTCTGTGCAATTACAAAGCCCAAACACAGGGTAAGAGCTTAGCTGACAGAAAGTTGTTCAGTTTTGCCAAAGCCCACAGAGCGGTGCTGTTCTTGAGGATCTTGAAGAGGTATTTTTCCTGCAAGTTTTTATAGCACTAAATTCTGTTTATTTGCAATTGTGGTTTATATTCCTATAGACTATTCTCTTATCACTTATAAACTTAAAGGACATACATATTTTCATAACTGTGAATGGAACTGCTTGCTTCCCGAACATTAAGAAAGGCTACATGTGAGTGCAGGTTCAGGCTGCACTGAATTTTGTTCATTGACATGTCAACATCTTTTTCTTATGATTTTACTGTTTCAGAGGAGAAAGGGTTGTGTCAAGTTAGTGTTTTAGTTGCTTGTCATATCAAAAGAAGGGGAGTACATCATGATGTTTATTTATTTTTTTATATCACTTAATGTAGTCTTTTATTATCATAATTTTTTCCTTCATTATGTCACTTGTCAGGACTGTATCAGGACAAGATTTTTGTGTTTTGGTCTAACTCAGAAAAAAAATTTTAAAGGTGTTACCGTGTTCCAAAGTTTCTCATCTTTAGAAGAGAAAGAAGTCACTTTATAAGCCTAAGTTTCATTGCAAGTCAATGAATCACACATTCCTGTGTGCTGCGGCCCTTTTGAAAACAGGGTTTAAGACATTTTGTGCTTCATTCTTTAAGAAATGTTATCCAGTATGCTTGAAAGGCTAGGGTCTGAGAGGGGAAGGAGTCTGAATCTTAGGTCTTCTGAAGCTAAATTTAGCTTTGTATGGAAACTGTGTGTGTATGTTTGAGAGGGAAAGGACAGATTGGACTTTTTTTTTATTTATTTTTTTCTTTTTATATTAAAGGGAGTGGATGAGTATAAGGTGGGGGTTTTAGGGAGGTTTTGTTGGAAGAATTATTTGTGGAATGAAGAAGAGGTACACAAAAAAAGGGTTCAGCCCAGGTAATTGTTATAGCCCATGCCATTTGAAGCAAGTGGCTGGTGGGGGGAACCCTAAATAAATTGTGAGGAATCCCCAGTTTTTAAGAGGAAATGAGAGACAAATGAGACCAGTTCCACTGGTGGTATGTTTCATCCCCTTCCTAAGTACACTCTCTCTTGGCTTGTCTGCGACAGCTCTAAATTTAGAAAACATATCAAAACACAACATTTCTGAAGGAGCCCACAGGCATTTAAAGATGTCTGTGTGGAAGCTTCGGTGTTGTTTCAGCAGCCAGGGAGGGCTGCGGTTGCTTGTGCTGGAAGCTGGAAGCCTGCCACTCTGCTTCCTTTGTTCAGCTTCCTTTGCTGCCTAAAGCATAGAAGACAGCAACCAACATGATTGTCAGTGTTAAAAAGTAATTACAGAGGAGACAATTTCAGCTTCAGATCCTACCGCCCTTGCACTCACCAGTCCAAATGCCTGCAAACACTGCAGTCTCCAAATCCGCTAGTGTCATTGCACCCCCTGCCATTTTGCAGCTTCCTCCTCACTGTGAAGAGCACCTCACCATGAAAAGTGAGGGGTTAATGACAGTGAAGACAAAGGGAAAAGGAGATGACGGTGTTTGCTTTCCACTGTTACTGTTTAGTTGATATGGCAGCTTAAATACTCAGCTTCCCATGCCACATGCCCATGTCACTGTTCAGACTGAGAATGTCATGTCTCCCCCTGCCCAGGATGTTTGGCTGTTATATTTTTGTTACTGTTAGTTTAATAAAGTAATTTTCAAAGCCTTTTTGCTCTGTTTTCTTTCTGTGTCTCTCTTCTCTCTGCCCCAAAAGAAATAACCTGATATAACCCCAAATTTCTGTAGTTTATACCTGTAAGTACTCTTCATATTTTGTCAGTTAACCATTTTGTGAAATCCCATACAGGTTTCTATTTCCTTAGTAGGGTTTGGTTTCTGGACCAAGCTGAAGAAAACTCCTAGGAATAAGGTGGAGAAACATTCTTTACGTAGGTGTGTCTTCCTAAGTGATGAGTAATGAAATGGTTTGGTCCGCATTCCCGTTCCCTAATGCCTATGATTGTTACAATTGCTTTACCCTTTCGAAGCAGGTGGTTTCATAGGAAGGACTCCCTGCTTCTGCACAGGGAGTTTTCTGACTTACCTTCCTTTTGACTTCATTACAAGCTTTTAACAGACTGTTTTGCAACTCAGTTTCTTCAGTGGCTTCGTGTGTCAAACATTGTCAGAAGCAAAATCATATTCTACCAGAAAACCTGTCTAGCATCTATGATCAGAGAACAGCTTGCTGTTGGAATTGTTAGAGCATTGTGAGCAAAGATATCACAGATAGGTCTGCCCAGAACTTTGCTCTTCTCCTGATCAGAAACTTACCAGTGCTGCTTACGATGGTCTGATATCACCCTTTTGCCCCAAGCCCAACTGAGGAATCTGAAATTAGCCTTGTGGTGTTTGGGGTGTCCTTTTTTAAATAACAAAATTTTATGGGCCATTTAACCATCTGCTTTTTCTGCATCTGAGAGGTTGATGAGGTTGTTCATGTTTGAGTTTGAGGAAATTTTAAAAGCAGTTGCATATAGCTAGTTCTTTACCTGTTGAGTAACATTTTCTGTGATAAGTATACTGATGAGTGTTTTAATGCTAGTCATTGCCTAAGCCATTTACGTATTTTGTTCTATTGATGTTTTGTTGGAATGGAAATTATGAACACACTTTTGGCAAATACTGTCCATTTTTAGGTAAGTCAATAAATTTTGGCTTTTATTACAGTAGATTAGTTGAATGGTAATATATCCCTTGTCCATGAGGAAAAAACACATACTTAGTTATACTATGTTTTAAGCAAAATACTTGAATGGTGATTTGTAGAAATGTGGCCAGCCAGCAGCCTCATGATGTGTGTGTGTGTAGTCTCGATTTAGGAGATTCTCTACACAGTAAGCCATATCAGGTATGTTACCTAGTAGTCTCTTGGGTAAGGGCAGGAATGTACAATAAAAAAAAAAACAAGGGTTCCAAAAAAGGCCATGTTATGATCCCATTACAGAGGAGAACTGGAGTGCTTGGTCTAGTGTTGTGCAAGACAACTGCCAGAGGTATCGAAGAGGGGAAGGCATACTCTTTTTATTCAAAACTGCTTTCTTGACTGACTGTAATAGCTCATGGAGAAGGTGACCATCCTGAACAAAGTTCTGCCATTGCTTATGTATGTGTATATAATAGGCTGCTTGTGTTCCTGTGAAAGTAAACCTCTAAGCTAAACACACTTGTCAGTTGCTCGAGAAGCTGAGATTGTAATGTTCTTCACTGCTTCTTACTTTATTTAAACTGAATTGGTTGTCATCGTTTACACTGTTGAAAGTCCTACTCTGTGCCTTCCCTGCGAGGGGAACTACTTGTGCGTTGACAGGTTTTGGTGAAACTCCCTGACAGGTGAGCTGTTACTTACTGGAATTACCCCAGTAACACCATGTAAGGCATCTGCAATTTTGCTGTTAAGAACTAGTGTAGTGTACCAAATGCGTTGTATCAAAATAACTAGATGGAAGGTATATCCTGCTACCTTTGCTTATTTCACTGCACCTTCCCTTCTTAAATACTCAGTAAAATCTGTAAAACAAAAATGATCTGGTACATGTACTTTAAAGAGCAAATGTTGGTTGATTGCATGTCTAGGGTACTACACTGTAGTTTAGGTAAACAGGGATTATTCCTTCATTCTCACCGGACTGTATGGAAAAGAAGTCCTACCACATCAGCGATTATTTGAAAATAAAATGGAGGTGTTTTTTAGCTGTATTTGCCCACATGTTCTAATCTGAAAAATATCAAATATTTACATGGAATTTGGGATATAATGGCTATAATTGGTATTGAACTTAATTATTTGAAAAAGAGGAGCAAGCACCACAAAAAGTGTTCATGAGCTGCATGAAGTATCTTAAATGAATTTGTCAGTCATCTTGATGCTGACATTTGAAGTACTGGCTTAACTTTTGATTTTTATTGAAAGCAAAAGTAATTTTCTAACTTACTTCAAAGATAATCTGATATCAAGTGCTTTGATTTGCTTTTTTAAAAAACATTTCTAAGTCGTCCTGTTCTCTCTTTCCCCCTCCCCGCTTTTTTTTTTTTTTTCCCCTTTGAGTGAACTGCTTTGAGAGCAGAGAAAGAGAAAGGGCACTGGTGCAGCTTTTGTCTGGAAGATCTGAACAGAATGGAAAGAAGTGGTGGGAATATCTTTACATATGGTTGAAAAAGGAAAATCTCTATAGTAAAAAATGGGATGGTTTTGAACAGCGTTGGGTGTATTGGATTTTACTGGTTTTGACTGGAAAATGTTGTTAAAGAATAAAATTCTAAAATAATATAGTGAATCAAAAATTAAGAATTTAAGACTGTATCAATGTTTTTAAGTTAAGAAAATATAGAAATTACTGTACAATCTGATGTAATTGGAGCAAGGAGGTGGTTGCACTGATAAAAGGCAGTTTTCTCAGTAATGAATCCATGGGTGAAGAGGAGTCTTTATATTGTGTTTTACACTCCCCCCCCCTCCCCCCCCATGTCAAGCCCATGTGAAGATGAAAGCATATCTTGAAATAATCTGACAGCCTATATGACACAAAACAGGACGATGCAAATGTGAACTGAATGTTTTTATGGAGTCTTGTAGTCAGCATTCATTTTAAAGCTTTCTGTCCAGCCTATTTGTGTGTAGTATTTGTTTTCATGTGTATGTATAATATCATCTGCTCTGTGTCTTTGAACTCTCAGTGAGAAGAGCTTCACAGAAAGCTTTAAAATGTCTTTCTGTATTCGGTACTACTGGACATTTAAACATAAATCTTCTCAGTTTTGCAATTTCTTCCTCAGCAAAGCACATCTCCCTTTTATTTCTCTGGATTGTTTCAGAATTCTTAAAATCATTTGCATTGTCTTTAATATGAAGATAATGAGCTAACTTCAAATATAATAATGGACTTTTCTGTTTTCTTATATGTGTTGTTCTGCAGGTTAAAGTGGGGAAAAAACAAACAAACAGAAACATCATTGACTGGATAGGTTTTTCAACATGAATCGTGCTTTTAGCAGGAAGAAAGGTAAGTAATTTAGCTTAAGTTCCACAAGACACATAAGTATCCTGTGTAATTTCTTTAGAATATGAAGAATTATACAAGGAAGTACTTATGAATATTTGCACCTAATTAACTAGGTAGAAACAGACAGCCTTCTGTAAGATGTGCAGAATAAAGCATTCTCAATTAATAGTTGGGGAGGTTTCTGGATTGTAAGGCTTATATTGAATTTTGTAATATTTTCTTTATTGGGGGGTGTGTATACATATATAAAAAATATACCCACATTTTTCTTTTTTTCCCTGCACACATTAAAGGATGTGCTGGAGGGTTTTAGAACTTCTAAAGAGTTAGTGACTTCTGTATTTATTATATATATTCATTGGGTTCTTATTCTTGGAGAAGCTATTTTAGAAAACCATGAAATATCTCATGCAGCAGAATATCTCTTAGCTTTAAGAAGCTATTCTGAATTTGAGGCGATCTGAAATGGTATGCTTTCTAAAAGAGTATCAAACCACTAAATATTCAGAGTTATATATGTTGCTCTTCTGGCTTGCTTTCTCTTTTCATGGTCTCTTTATAATTAAACATAAGTTTAAGATGGAACTTTAGAGATGCAGCTTCTTTTTTACTGACAGCTTTGTTGCTGTTTTCCCTGTTTGTTTGTAATGTAGAAAATATTCGGTAGGTCTAATTTCTTTATTTTTCATGTGTTCTTCTAAAGATCCTTAAGTGTGATACACACTGAGCTAGAGCCCCTGCTTTAATAACTATATGTAAACTGAATTGGAGTAAGCGTGTTGCTTATGTAACAAGAATTCCAACTTTGGTATCAATATCAAAACTAGAAATAAAAGGAATCTGCCATGTCTTATACCAACATGAAATGATAGTGTTACTGCATCCTTGCATGTCTAGTACATTTATTTGTTAAAGCTGGATAAATCGAGTTAACAGAAGTAGTCCAGAATATCAGCAGATATAGCTTGATCACAAAATGAAGATACACTTATTCACAAAGGCTACAAAAGCGGATGAAAGATCATTTAATACTCCAGTAGCACCATGGATGCTGAGGAAATAAACTAAAATCCCTAGCCCATCCTCTTTTTAAGCACCATTGTATTTTGTTGTGTAGATAGTTGTAATATATCTCTATCAAGAGATCTGTAGTTGCCAGCTGCTTAATAGCGTTGCCTAGCTTCTTCCAAATAATTTGAGACACCATGTCAATATTCTTGAGTTGTAGATTGATTTGTCACAGCTGGGAAAGAAGCTTGGGTTTTGTAGATTTTGTTTTGTCTAGGTGACCATATAATTTTTTTCCTCTTTTTATAATGAATTCTGACAATGTTTGAAACTTGGCCTGCCATGTTTCAGAAACAGACCAGTTGTAAATTCTTGGAATTTTGGTGTATTCAAGGACATTTGCTTTGTTCAGTTGATTTTGGGTGCTGTTCTCTTTACTCCAACAAGAAAAAAGTATCATAAAAGAAGCTGTCAGGCACAATGAAATGCAATTATTGTGGATTCTTAAAAATTATTCAGGACTTGAGCAACCAGAACAATTAAATACTGACATCCATTTATTTTACTCATAGTAATTTCCAGTCTTGCATCCTGGGAAAAAACACAAATTTCAGTTAAGCAATTGTCAAGAATAAGTGAGAATTACTTATTTTTCATGCCAACTGAAGTTCAGAAAAGCTTGGCTGTATCAGCGTTCGTGTCTAATAACTGCATTTAAGCACAGGTTCAAACAGATTCAGTTGCTGAACTTCCTTTATTGTATTTCCTGATGTTTCTCCCAGATTTCAGAGATATCACAATTTCCATGCCCATGTTTGATGGGGTTGTTTGTGGGTTTCTTCTGTTGACAAGAGCGTGGATATTTTGAGGAGTTAACTACGTGAGTGCTGTGACATCCCTCGCAGTTCTCTCTAAATCCAAATGAGTCTCCTGGCTATGCTGGTAGGGTTTGTGCTAGTTACAAATTTGTATCACTCTGTTACCTTGGCGCTACATAAACAACAGTCTCAAATATATAGGATTGTGAGGGGAATTTAAACAGATGTAAGTGGTACTTTCATAATAGCCAAAGATTATCTGAATTGTGCAAATTTATAGAATAAGTGTCCCCTAATCCTCATTGTCATCATCAGTCTATGCTGGCCTTTTAATAGGATGCATATAGAGAAGATAGTAGCTAGTACCATAGCTCCTTATCTTCGTGAACTGGGTAAGCTGGTGACTAGAATGACTTGGACTGTGCTGTACTTGAAGAGCTCTGTTCTCGTGCCATCACCTGATTTTTTTGCTTGAACTTTCCTTCTAAGTGTCTGGAAATGATTTCGTCATTGACATAGCTTGGTAGGCAAAGCAAGAAGAGAAGGACTAAAATCAAGCTTTCTTGATGTTTTGTTGTGGTTTTTTTTTTTTTTAACTGTTGGAGGCTGGGTAACAACCTGTGCTTTCACAAAAGAGTTGCAAAGGAATGTGAGTTGCTAGGAGAGAAAGGAAGTGAGCTTTGTTTTAAATTAACCCTGATTCTTTAAAGAAGAAAAAAAAAATAATTCCTGGAGATGTGATGTGTGATATGAGTGTTTATGGCATGAAACAGCCACTTCAACTGACAAGGTGTGCCTAGTGCTCCAACCTTAACACCAGCTGATACAATCATTGCCTGTTTGTCTACCTGAGATTTAGCACAAACCAGAACTTCTAACCTGGACAGTTAATGTTTGTATTTTAGTTGTAATTCTTTTTATTTGTCTGATAGTCATTTTAGTTGAAGGCTTAATTGAGTAAAATTGAATAAAATCAAGCTGTTAATCTTTCATCCTAATAATGACATTGAAAAACAAAAGAAAATGTGAAGTTGAAACAAATTCAGCTTGTTTCAGGAAGTACTTACACAAGTAATCATAAATAAATGGAATCATTTAGCAGTCTGAGTTGTAGTATCTATTCTCACCAGTTAGCCATGAGCTCATACAACAGGGAAACAAACTTTATGAACTAATACTGACAAAAAAAGTTATTTTCTGGTTTAAAGCTGGTATCAGCACCTCCTGAAGTTGCACGTTTTAATATGGAAAAACTTAGTAACTGTTCGAAGGAAAATAGCCTTTCTCTTGACTTCAGTACAGATTAGTCGGACTACCAATTACATGTGTTATGGAGAAAAGTCTCTGTTGCAGAAATGTTATAGTACTGTACAACACTACAAAAACATATATTCTGTTTTCCACTCATTGATCAATGAGTGCTGTATACTCTATTGCAGCAGGTTTTATAGATTATCTTTTTTTTAAGGATCTCTTTCCTTCTCCCACAAAAACAAATTGAAGAACAATGTTCTGTATGTTCTTGCTGCGTTGTTATTATGACAAAGCTTGTGAAAACACTTATGTATCTATCACAGTATCAGGAGCTTGCTTTTGTATGTGATCCAGGTTTGGGTCATGGTTTCTGAAGAGTCCTCTTAATTTGTCCTTTAAGGTTAGGTGTGGTAGCATGCTCACTTTGACGTCTTGTAGTGCGAAAAGTCTGTCGTGCAGGTGGAATTCTGTTCATCTTGAAATATGTTTGCGTCTTGATAAATTCAGTCGTTCTTTTAAGTAGCTATGGGATATTAATGTAATTCTCTTATATGAGATCTTTGTAAATGCTATATTTTCTTGTAAATTTTTCTCATTATTAGTGTATTGGTATCTGAACTGAATTACTTGTCCTTAATTTATATGTGATTGTGTGTACAGGTAATGTGTATACACAAAACAGAAAGCGTTAACTATGGGGTTTTTGGGTTGGTTTGGTTATTTTTTTAGTGAATGGAGGTGCCTCTCCCAGATGAGTTTGCAGATTTTACTGATTCTGTGGCCTTCCATTCAAAGCCATTAGTATAAGAACAGCTGTGTATAAGTAAACAAAACTTAACTAGTGTTTCTTGGCTTTTGCCTCATCAGAAATGTGAAAGAAAACTACTGTTCCTCCTCGACAGAGGCATTTCTAAATATGGAATGACTGTAATCCAAACCTTCTGGGAGTAAAAGAGTGAAACTTTTTGAGTGTCTCAAAATAGTGCTAAACATGTAGGTACGTATGTTTACTTTGGGCTAAATCTAGTACTAAATTACAATGTGTGAAATCCAGTGGGCTTCAGTGAGGCTGTGGAGGGTGTAAATCACAGTTGAATTTGGTTCATTCTTTATCAGACAACAATGGTCCTCCTTCATCCCAAAATAAATGTCAGCCTTAGTTTACATACGGCACAAAGTTCAATGCCAGAGCTGCTGTTGTATTCAGGAATCTGAATTTTCTGATGTTTTTTTTCCCTGTGATAGCAGTTTGTAAGGTTAGTAATTGGTGCCACATTATCAGCTCGTGAGATGTAGATGGTATTCATAATGCTAAATGGAATATATTGAAGTAGTAGCCTGTCATAAATCATAAGTTTCAGCAATAGCATATCTGTGTAATGGCTTTTTATGAGTCTCATTTATGAAGATGTAGACGGATTCATTTAATGGGCAGGGTCTGACATATTAAAAAGGTTATAGGATGCCATTTTATGTGAATGGACTGGCTATAATAGCATCTTTATTTTTATTTTAAACTTATGCTGCATTCCAGAGATGACAAATGTTTTATATTTCTTTTTCTGAATGAGCAGACCACAGGTGAAGCCCCAAAAGGGTGAAGGGGATAAATATAATCCTAAAGCAGATACACTCTCTGACAGAATGAAAGGGTTTCACATCAGTGGTTTAAACAACTGGACTATTGTATGCTGGACTTCCACATTAACAATAATGATAAAAAACAAAGAAAGAGTATACTCATATAATTTAAAGGCAAATAAATAGTCACCATCTTCTTCATTGTGGTCTTCAGGTATTGTGATTGCATTTTGTCCTTTCATAAAAGCACTCATCACCTTCCAGGAAAAAAACAAAGCAGGTCTAAATCTCCTTTGCCTTCACCTGAAAAAAGCTGCTGCTTGATGTTTGTAGGATCTTTTTAAATAAGAATTTTTTCAAGACCAAAGTTTAGGAGGAAAAAAGGGTGCTTTTTTGTATACCAAATATTTCTGTATTCATGTAGTCTAACTTGAACCAAAAACCAGTTATCTTAATACTTTTGTAATACCTCCACAAAGAGGTTTTGTGTGTTCCAAATACTGCTCCTTGGACTTTGAAATACGGGGTCATGTGCAAAACCAATATTCAGTGACCAAGTCCCTTTTTTTGGGTTGGTAACAGAGTATGTTTTTTAAGGTATTGTTTGTACTATTATATTGATCTCTTTAGGCTATGGAGATAGTCTTTCAAATATGCCAACAAGGAGAGTTGAAGGGTTACTACCTTAATTTGGCAAGGACCAAACCGTCTTGTGTTGGTGGGACAAGGAAGTGGTCAGTCCTGAAGCGTGTGCGTGTTTGCATGCATTTGTATGCACCTGTGTATGTATTTGTATTCTGAAAGCAGAAGGAACAGATCTAGTTGTTCAGGAAAGAAATGATTACAGTATGTCTTCAGAGGATGCAAAGCTGCAGATGAGGAGTACGCTTTGGAAACTTTCTCCGTAGGATTCATGTTGGGTCTCCACAGATAAACGTAATTTTTCTTTTCTTTCTGTTAACATGAGAATAGGAGGATAATTTCCTGTTGGCTATTTTATCTGCATGACCTTAAGAAAGGTATTGCAGAAATAATCTTATCTATCGCCTGCTTTAAAGAATATTCTAGGCCAGTTGATGATATTTACCACAATAACCATTTGTTGCTTCTGCAAAACCTAAGGAGCTCCTTTCAAGAACACATGCGTGCTGCTTAACCATAAAGCACTAAATACTGATTTTAGAATGGGAACAGCATTGCAGGGGTCTTAAGCTTTTTGGTTTCTACCATATTAAAATTTATATAGCCTAATTTACAGAATGTTAAATGATTCGCACAGCGATTTAGCAGGCATATCTTTTGAGATCTACAAGCTAATAAATTCTTGATGTAAGTTGTTACTAGTGTATGATGATAGAGTTCTTGTCCAAGTGTGCTGTTGCAGGTAACTTCCCCAAGCTACAACCTAAATGCTTGAGTTGCATAGGTACGCTGCAAGTTAGCTGGATGAATGTCTGTTTAAAGACAAGATGTATTATTCTGTGTGAAATAACTTTGGATGTGTGTACCAACCATACCTTGAAAGGAATGACGGTGACTACTTTGTTTTGTACAACTTTGTCTTATAAAGCTGTTGAATAGTAGCAAAGAACATCCAAATTATGTCACTCAGGAAAATACTATTTTGTGAAATCAAATCCTTTAGGTACATAAAAGGACATACCTTAGGCACATAAGCAAGAGGAAGCTGCAGATACACGTATTGTAGTTGTCCTGAATGGTTGTTGCCAGTCCTTTCTTCTCTTTCCAGTTTATTGGCATTTAAAAAAAAAAGTTCCAATTAAACTTTTTTATTAGATTATTTTAACCTTCCTGAATTAGAAAATTAAAATTCTGTTTTAACAGTATTGAGATTCCCATTTCTGTTCCTTTTCCTTTGTTTTGCCCTACCAAAGTGACACACATAATGTTCTTACTTTAACAGTTTGAAATTCTTGAAAAACTTGCCTTTTTAACAATTTTTCATGAGCTTAATTGATACTTTTCCAAATTTATTTATGGTTATACTGGAATAGTTGACTGAACTCTGATTCCAAAAGCGAAAGGTGGAGTTGGAGGTTTCATCTGTACATACTTCGTAGTGAAAACTTGTGAAAATGTGATCCCTTAAAGTAAATTTTGCTATACCAGTACTCTCTGCTTCAACTTCAGCTAGAATCATTTATCAAAGACACAGTGTAGCTGCTCTTATGGCAAGAATATGAGATGTACAAGCTAAATAGCTCAGAATTTTTTTTTCGTGTTTTTCCCTTTGATTTAGGAAGTTGTATTTGTTAAAAGTTCTTAACATCAACAAATTGGAAGTGCAGAAGCAAAGATTTGCTAATCACTGGTTAGTTGCACTAATACATTATTTTGATTCTATTTTCGTTTCTTGTCAAAATCTACCTACTAGCATCCATATCTTAAAAATACATAGTATAAAATGTGTAGGCTATGCAGTAAGTGTTACTACTGGAGGAAATGCACATACTAGACTTATTTTTCATTTTGTAGCTATGCTAACCCAGCATTCTATGATGTCATTTTGCTATTTTAGTAATCAGCTATTTAAAACCATTCATAAGGTCCTAAATATTATGAGAGAAGGACACAGAAAGGTGAAGCATTCTGCAGAGTTCACTCTGTTCTAGGGAGATACAGCTCCGTTCTCTTGGCAAAGAATAAATATGCCTCCAAAGAACACTTTATGTTTGGGGGGAAAAAAAAGAAAAAGAAATAACAAAAGTAATTAGTTTTAATTATGTATATCGATGCGTATTTGCCTATATGTGCGTAGGCCAGAATCTGACTCATAATTTCAATTGCTTAATCATAGTCACCTGGTAATAACTTTAATATATTACTGCTATTAGATTGTACTCAGTCATTCTGCTAGAAGGTGGTTGGAACAAATGCTATAGCTGAATTGTAGAAGAATATGGGTAGATTTGTGTTTCTTAATAATATTTCGGTGTTGCATTCAGATGAAAACTCTGGTAAGAAGCCTTAAGTCTCCTGGTTCAGCATATCGGTTCATTCGTTGCCTGCGGTAGTCAAGAAGACAGATTTTATCTTGATGTCTGAGTAGCGTAAGTGAGGTTTGTGAGAACCTGCCGGTTTCTGTTGCAGTGCAGGATACAGGAAGTGATTTAACAGGGTGACAATTCTTGTATGTCCCATCATGAAGGTTTTCTGTGTTTATACAAAAATAGATAGTCTAGGAAAAATGAAAGATACAGATATGTATATACAGACACAGTGAAGCAAATAAGCTATTTGTTCCCTGGGGCATTAATACCTAGATGTAGCACTGATCTTGTAGGATGCTCTCTTCCTCATAAGATTGTTATTGGGCTGATTGTCGCATAAGATCTTTCTTTCCATAGCAAGTTTTGTAAAACAGGAGTTAGAGACAGTTCCAAAGTTCTTCTCTTCTGTTGGCAAGGAAAACATTCATTGATGGCAAGGAGATTTTGATTCAGTAAAGAATAAAGGCTTTAGTTTTTACGTTCTAGAAATGACAGTATTTTCACTGCAGCACTAAAAAAAAAAAAAAAAAATCAGAGTCTTTCTCTCCTCATCATATTAAATGGGATGGCCACTAGGTCTCCTGTGCTTTGATAAACACTTTGGAAACATGGTTAAGTAGAGCCACTTCTAGCATGCATGAATTAATAATGAGAGTGGGGTTTAGGATAGCAGTTAACTAAACTTGCACTGTTGAGCATTGTGTTGCCATTTAGAAAATAGTTCATGAATGCCTCTCTGCTAAATCCATTCTATAATATCTGTGGGCAGTAATGTGTGGAGAAATTAATCTCAAAGGGAGAACAATTTCTTGACACTGTTAGTGCTTTCCTTTTGGGTAGATAAATGGTCAGCTGTGCTGCTATCTAACCCAGTGTCATCCTCCACTAAGTGCGGCACAGTTGTTCTGGATACTTTATGAAGTCTTGGAGTCTATTGACTTCAGTGTGATTTGTCAGCATGTTCCTCTTCCCCAGCTCTCCCAGCACCGCTGAGGCCTCTGAAATGGCTCCCACCGGTGCTCCAGATTGTGCGATGACCAAGCGTTTGATGTGAAATGCAGATTGTAAAGGACTCTTTCCTTTATAATGGAAAGGGGCTGGCATGGTTCAAGGGGAACTAGAAAGGAGTGAAGTCTCAATTCTGAGCACGGTTAATCCTCTGACCATGAAAGTGCCCAATCCCCTGCCTCCACCCTTGCAATTCTGTCAAACCCCAAGTCTTCCAAATGTTAATTTTATGCCATTTTCCCACTGTCCTTAGCAGCCCGGTGTATGCTGGCAGGGAGCAAAACCTGAGAAGCTCTCACCCAAGTCAAATTCTCTTAAAAACTGGATGTGATGCTGTGCGGCTGCTACAGGGGCTCTCTGAAAGCCTGTGCCGCAGAGTTAGCGTGCCGTGCACGGCAAGAGGTGTTGTGTAGAGGCTACAGGATTACTGACTCGTTAAGCAGGGCTGTGCCTTACTTACTCTGTGCCCCTGAATTCTGAACAGTGATCTTTTCTCCCACGCAGTGCCAGTATGTTTGGCAAAACCACCACGTACTTAGGCTTTTACCTCTTAGAATATCTCATACCTCATTCAAGCTAAACTCTACTTAGGTTTTAATGGACTCTGAATGGCTCAAACTCATAATTCTCAAAAAATAACTGGGCACTTATTTAAACTTTAATGTAGATGCTACAGCAACCTAAATTAAGAGCTTCAGACAAGATCTAAAATAACTATAGTTTTCACCCAGTGTGATAGCGTGAGCCTCTCTTCACTTTCTACTAATGTTATATTAGGTGCATGCAGTTGTCTGCTTTGGTTTTATCTGGGCATTTGGTCCTTTCTTTAGGACTTACTGTTTTATTTATCTATAAAGTGTCTGAAACCCTTGCTGCTATCTAACTAATAAAATAGTAATATGAACTGTGATTTTCATTGTAGGGTTTCATATTTTGTTTGTTGCTTCAGAATGAGTAATTAAGTATTAAGCTGTGAAAACCAGTTTAAAATTAATTTTAAAAGTGAGGGATCATGCAGACCACAAGCCACATCTACTTCAGGTATTTAAACAAATACATGTTTTATACGTTGTCTTTTTTCATATATTTCTGGTTTATTGGATGTAAAATGTCTGAAACTTGGTATTCCTCAACTGATGTGAAATCAAACTAACTCTAAGCAGTATTTCAATCAGCTGCTGAGAGTGGCATGAGTCCAAAATCAGAGCTTACAATTCAGAAGGAAATGCTGGTAAGAAACTTCCCCGTAATAGGTTGCATGATTTTTTGCATATCTTTGGTATCAGTGTGAATTTTGACTCATACTGATTTTGTTTAGCGTTAAGAGTTCTTTCAGAAGTGCCACCACTCGGTAATTATTACCTGCCTCTAGGAAATGGGCTTCCAGTGTCAATGGAAAATTTTAATACCTGTGTCACAATGTCTGCAGATCTACATCTGGATGTTGGAAATGCTCCTTGCTGACTCACTCTTTTAATCAATGGCACAAGACTCATAGAACCCAGGCATCTTTTTGGTACCCTGCTAAGTTACTGTTATCCTTTTGAACCGAGAGTACCCGTCCATATTTCCTAACCTTCCCCCTAGCTAGGGCTACCAACAGTTATGGAAACACTTCCCCAGCAGAGTTATTCCTTATTGGAATCCCTGTAGCATTACAGTTTGAGGTTGGTAGGCAAGTGGATGATTTCACAAAAACATTTAAAGTAAAGCTTTGCACATATTAATAATATTGGAAAGATTACCAGCTGCTTAATTAAGACCAGCATTTCAAACTTAGCTCCCAAATTAAATAACTTTTTTTCAGATTTGAACTTGCTCTGCTTGAGGATGGGAAGAAGGGAAGGGCAAACATTTGGAATGAATAGTTTTTTTGGTACTAGTCAATTGCCTGCCTGTAAAATTGCTTCAGAAGCTACAGTTCTGTCTCTCGTTTGTGCTAGTACTAGGCATGAAATGAATGGAGGACTGTTGTTATTTTTTTAAGAGGTTCAATGTTTTATTTTTACTAGATTTTCCTTTATGAATTTATAAATATGGCAGCTTCCTTGCTGAAGCTAGTAAACAGTTGATGTGTAAGGAGTAGGTAAATAAAACATTGACATCAGCAATGCAAATGCACATTTCGGAGTCAAAATTTGCAGTGTGCAGGTCTTCACTGTGCTGCGGCAAGCGTGATGGGACAGAGAGCAGTCCTGCCTTCCCTGCCGGATTCCTCTGTGTCTGGGCCTTGCCATCAAGCCCAGTCGCCTGGCTGCTTCTCTCGTCTTCAGCAGTGCACTGACTTGGAATGCAATGCTTACGGTTATCTTTTGGGCTGTCAGGCTTTATTCTAATATTCCCAGTTCACACTGATTGTTATTTTTTACTTGTGGATAAGATCAGCTTCTGATACTGTATTCAAAATAGAGATCAGGTTTCAGGTCTCAAAATATTCTGGGAAACGAGTGGGGTTCTTGGTTCCGGTATTCCAATCACAAGCCACAATTGAAAGGAAGAGCCACTTCAGTGCATAATCGTACTCCTGGGTGCGGCTGAATGGACAAATCATGCTTCCTTATTTAAGAAGTGATAATATCACTCTTCAGTAATGGAGCTGAACATTACTGTCATCTAGAATGAAATTTGCTTAAAGAAGAAAAAGTTTCCTCCAGCTTTGCAGTTTTGATCCTGTTACTGTGGTGAAATATCTTGTTTAACAGCTTTCTTGCTCCTGTATATGCAAAAGTATTTTGTTACTGGTTTAGAATCAATAAATGTCACAGCTTTTGCTCTTGAACAGTTTGAAGTGAACAGGATTTTATTGTTCTTATGTGTACCTAACAAAAAAGTTAGCAATTGCAACTCCCATTAAAGGCAAAGGGAATTGTCTGTGAATATCTAAGGGCAGAATTTTACTTTAAGCTATTATTCTGTTACTTAATTCAATAAAAGTCCAGATTTGTGACTTTAATTCATGCTAATTAAAACAGGAATAGTCTCATGTTAGAAAGTACTATTAAATATTGAATATATGGAGTATTAAATACTACCTAGTGTTACAGAATCTCTCATGTGGTTGGGAATACAATTTAGTGTTTTGAAACATCTTTTTTTTTTCTTAAATGCTTTCAAATGAAAAGACTTCTAAAAATTAGTTTCTAAACTTCTAATAAAAAGAAATTTTTTCTAATGTTTGGAATTCCACCTTAAATTATGTAGGACATTCTAAATGGCCATTAAAAAGAAGGAGGGAAGATGTATTTCATAAATAATGAACTCCTCATGTTGCCATATGAAACATGCAGCAGGAGAAGTAAGACAATAGCGCAGTCTTGTGATGTGAAAATCATTAAAGGAAAATATGCAAATTTATTTAGGATATGTAAGGAAAGATTAAAGAAGATCTAAACTTCTGAATCAGTTACCCCAATCTGACTTGCTGTATTTTCTTGTAGAAGGATTAGGGCTTTTTTCTATCAGTTACCACTCTGATAATTTTTCCAAAATAATTTCCTTTGTCCCTTTAATGTCTTGATAGTTCGTCAAAAAAAGCACATCATTAGAAGTGCAGCAGGCGCTCAATCCTTTAAACAACAACAATAGGATACAGAAAATACTGATCTGATGCAGAAACAGCAAACAACCTCAGACCAGAAAATATATTCGGGGGGAGGAGTTGGAATTCTTATGGTAAATTGAGTTGGTTAAAGTGGGAAATGTGCCCAAGAGAAATAACCAGGTTCTTTCATGTAACTCTTTGGGAAGTTGTGAGATATGCTGCGTTTACCTCCAGCCCCAGTAACAACTTCAGACAGATAACTTAGTTGAGTAGAAGGAGGGTTGTTGATGTTTTCCAGGTAGATACTATAATAGTTAATTTAACAATTGGATAACCTATTCAGTGCTTCTTTTATTTTGCTTTTCTGTAGACAAAACATGGATGCACACTCCTGAAGCCTTATCAAAGCATTATATTCCCTATAATGCAAAGGTAAGAAAACATGAAGCTATTTTGTCCTCTTACCTTTAGAACACGACGCGTTCTATCTTGCTTTTCGTTTGAAAACTGCAGAGACATGAATTAGCCAAATGAAATAGTGAAGAAAAACGTAGAAAATGTCTGTTTTGCAAATGAAAAATTTCTGTTTCTTAAATAACGACTGATTGATTCTTGTTCTGAATTATTTGATGGTTTTCAAGAAAGCAAACCAGTGTTCCTCTTCTGCTTGATGATCTGTTTCCTTTTAATGGATGCTAAGGGGATGGAAATTTTGAGTGCGAAAGAATTTAACATCAGGCTGCATGCTTACAGTACTATAAAAATTAAAATTAATGGCACAAACTTCTTTTGAACAATAGCAAAGACAATGAGTAATGATCCTATCTGCTGGATATATTGAAATGTCAAATACTCTGGAAATATGGTAGAATAATATTGGAATTTTTGCACAGTAGAAACAGAAGGCTTACTTGTGCTTTCTCATCCCAGTTATAACGTAGTTCTACAATAGTATTTCAGTTAGTCTAACGACATCTGTTCACGGGAAATTCATCTTCCCAAACTAACAACTTAGAAAAGGATTTCCTAAAAGGAGGAGGGAATGCGCAGTAGTCAGCATAACTCAGAGTAAACTCGCTAATCGGCTATTGCCTGCCTAAACTGGGAGGATAATTCGGTAAGATTCCACCATGGTCTGTTCTGGATAAAGTGCTGGTATGATTGGTATTTTTTAATATAAAAATGAAAATTGCAAACACAACAGCAGGGAATACCAAGATTAGGGAACTGAGTCTCGGCCTGAGAAATAATTTTTTTTTGCTTAGTATTACCACACAGCAAGCAAGTGTTCGTAGTGGAAATTTCAGTCTTGTTCTGCTAGTTGCCAGGTGAACATGTTTTTATTCTGTGTGCTCTCAAACTGAATTTTTGACCAAAGGATGTATTACGATTTAATAGCATAGCATTGCCAGACACCTTAGCTTTTATATTACAGTTTTTCAGAGGGAGGAATACTTGCTGGGGTGACCATGCCATCTGTTTTAAGAGCAAGCTGAAGCTATGAATTCTATTAATGCACTGAACAATGTCCGTTCGTTTCTGGTCTTTACTTCAAGAGAAAAAAAGAAATCTCCCTCACCTTTCATGTCGCATTATCTGTCTTAAGAGCGTATCTTGTGAATAGATGCCAGTACAGCTATGCAGAAAAAGTTTTTAGAATAAAGGAAAAGGTGATAGAATGGTGATAACTGTAGAAATAGCAGCATCAACAACTTCTGGAGTAGAAAAAAGGAATGGGGAATTCCAATACAAAGGAAGTCTGTTCTCAGCCTTGTTAGAGAGCCTCTTGGTCGAAAAAAGTCTTTCCTTTTATTTAGGCTAATATATGCCCAAGTGTCTTATCCAGTTCTGCTCCTGTTTAATGTGGGCTCTGACCTTACAGGACCTCCTCAGCCTCCGTGCTGTTGGCCTTCAAGGTCTGTCAGAATACTTGCAGGAAGCTGCAATGTACTACAGCATATGCTTTTTAAAAAAAAAAACAACCACAAAACTTTACCCATTTTTTCATTTGGATCGCAATAGAAAATTATTATTTAGAACTGTCAGCTATTTGATTCATTATTCCAAAGCAAGCAAAAAATTGTTCTGCTCTGTAACTGGAGTGTAAAGGGTATGGGATTTCCAGATTGCCTTTTTTATTGAGACCTAGCATCAATTTACACAGCTTTTATGAGGTTAGCTGGCATATGCAGGCATAATAACGTTATTAAATCTAGATAATGTTTCCACCTCAATTCTCAAGTACTGTTTTCATTAAGTTTTGCAATATTTTCCTTTTAAAAAGGAAAGCATGTATCTATTAGTACCCTATTTGGGTTTTGTAACATTTTGATTTTTAACTAAAATATCCCATTGATTTCATACCTTGTAACTACACTGTGAAACAATGATTAAAAACTCAGAAGGCAGGTATTGAAAAAGACTTATTATTTTTTTTTCCCCAAATGTTCATGTTATTCCATTTCCAATTCTGTAACATTCTATTCATACAACTTTAAAATTTGTTGGGAGGAAAAGACAACACTTTATCTGATTTATTTCAAAAGGTAATTAGGTGAGTGAAGAATGACATGTTCAGAAAATCAAATCAATTGATGGAAAGCAATGCCAGAGATGTTCTTTTTCCATGGGCCAGTGAACTGTGTTCTGCTACATGATTTTTTGAATGCAGATTACCATGGATGAAAAATAGTATTTTCTCTTCTTTATACGACACAAAAATCCTTTCTCTGACACTAATCTTCTGAGATGATCAGAAAAAGGAGAGCTTACTAAGAACAATTAGAAAAGATGGGATTTTTTTTGTTTACTTGATTCCTAAGACATCTTTAAGAATTAAAGAAGACTTGTTGATAAAATGCAGTTCATGAGTTTACTGTTACCTTATTAAAGAAAATCCTAGCAAAGTTAACTGGAAATGAAAAGAACTCTGCAATATAGACAACTGGCCTTTTTTCTACAAATTGGAGACGACTCTTTAATAGAGAATTAGTAATGTCTGGTATTTCTTAGGATATACACCCTCAAGGTGATTTATGGCAATAAGTCTCTGCAAGAAAATGCGAGCAGAGTTGTTTCTTCTGGAAGTAAAATCCAGGAGCCGTAAGTCTCCTGAGGAGGCCCTTAAATATAAAAGCCTCTTGTTTCTCTCTCTCTCCAGCATACCCAGTCCCCATGGTCCTTGCTATTTTGAAATTTGCTGGGTTTTGGCATGAGTTGGTGTATGGCCTAAGTTGATGGGGGTGTATGGGGTTTGGGGTTTTTATTGTTTGGTGGGGGAAGGTTGGGGTTTTGGTTTGGTTTGGTTTTTTGATTACTGTCATCATTGGTTTGGGTTTGTGGTTTTTGTTTTTTGTTTGTTTATTTCTGTTTTTTTTTTTAATCTGACTGATGTCCCCGGTCTTGATCTCACTGAAGGCACTGATAATAAGACTCCACAAATTTCGGTATGCTCTGGAGGTGAAACCTGGGCCTTCTGAATTTTGCCATTAGTTTGTGATCCTATATTTTTCTTGAATATAACACTCCAAATGAAAGCATATTGGTTATGTTAATCATTTTTCAAAAAATATACTTAGAATCTTGATAGTGTATTATCAAATACAAAGATACAAGACTCATTTTGATGTAGTAGCATGGCAGTTTTCATGTTACCAGGACATAAAATGCTAAGGCAAGCCAAAATTTCTCTTTTGTGTCATCTTTTTTCTGTAATGTTCCATAACTAAGAATAGATGTTTGTGTTATTTTCCATACTGTAGGGGAAAAAAGTTCTCTTTTGCCCTTAAGTTAATTCTCTTGATTTTAGGCCAGTTTCCTTTCTCCAAAACATAAGTGATCAAAGCGTGATTTTATAATGGAATCTGACTGCAACCTTAAAAATGGACTGATTGTTGTCAGCATATAACTGATACGACCCTGAGAGGTGTCTTTCTGCTAATAAAAACTTGCCACTGCCCAAAACAGCAATGTTTACTATGTCTCTTTGTAGTAAATTATATATATATTCCCTTTTATAGTCACTTGAATATTTTTTGGCTTGTATCAGATTTCCACATGCACATCTTTCCATTTTGCAGATTGGAGGTTCTGCTTTGCAAGCCTGGTGTTTATGTTGGCTACTAGTTGGCATTGGTAGCTTTGACCTTACAGTGGGCTGAAGAGCTGCTATTTTACATAATAACATGAAGGCATATTAAACTCTTAGGAGTTTATTTTACCAAGAGATGTGATGGCTTTCTAGTGCTGAGACAGCTATTGTCCTAATGTTTACTTCAGGCTTATTTTAAAACTTTTTATATTGTCGTGTACATATTTATGATTCTTGATGAAACTTTGAAGGTAAATGAGCAAAGCTTTCCCAAAAAAGACTGTTGAATATCTCTCACTTTGTATTATTTTGGGGTTTTGATGGCAATTAATTGTGAATTGCTGTGCAGTTTCATGGATGATCTTTCAATTGTGTAATATAGATCTTGAATCTGTATTGCAACTGTAGGAAAGATGAAAAAAAAAAAGGCATTAGTAATAAATACTCTGCAAAAAGACCTTGCTTGGCAGTACCTAGTAGTATTAATGTTCACTGTAGTACAATAAGCAGAGTTTAGTTAGGTTTTCAACTTTATGTCATTTCTTATTCCTTCAACTTTTTTATCATTGAGGAATGACAGAGAATACTTTTCTGGAGCAGGCATTTTGGACAAGAATTTTAGGTCAAAAGTATCATGCTGCTTCTAATTGATGTAACTACCATAGCGGTGCTCTAGGTACAATTATGTCTTTTGAATATCTACCTATCACTATCATTAGTGTATAGTATTGTCAAAGCCACATTTTCATGGAATAAACTGTACTTCTACTGCAAACTTTTGTTGCTATAGCTATACTAGCAATTTCTCTTTTTCTGTCCAGTCAGCACACTACAGAACAATCATGGGTTTGTGTCAGTAAAAATAATTAATTAAAGAATATCAAAGAGAAAAGTTTATATAGATTTTCCAAGTAAACAGAGATACAAGGCACACTATTAAAAAGTATACTTAAATTTATGTGGTGAAGTTAGATATAGCAAGATATTCCAGTCAGAGCATGAAAATGTTGAAAATGAGAAACTAATGAAATAGAGGGCATTACAAGAAATAATTTCATTTTCCTATGCTTAATTTATTATAATTAGAATTAATACCTTAATTCCAATTAATTTTCATTACAGTATCAAAATGTCTTGGATGTAATCATAGTTAATTCAGTGTTTAAGCACAAGAAAAATGAGTATTGTGAAAATATCAGAATGAAATATGAAAGCAGAAAATTATGATTTTACAAGGAAATGCAAATCTGAACTTCTTGATACATTACAGTCATTAAACTTGGGGCTTGTTATACCGAAGATGAATAATCATGTAAATAGAACATAAGATATTTAGAATCTGCAAAGGGTACTGTCAACAGACTTCTCTGCTTCAGGGAAATGGGCGTACCTATTCCATCTTGCTTACAAGATTACAGACTTAAAATGGGAGAGGAGTAGGAGGGGATAGCATTATGTCCACAAATATCCTACAAAATAAAAGACTGTGCAGAAGGTTTGTGTCTAAACTTTCCACAGCAACAAACATCATCTCACATAAATAGCTGAAGGAGCGGCGCTGCATTTTAACTGTTCAGCATCAAGTAGTTTCAGTTATTGTCATTTGTCTCTGTGAAAACTGTTGAATATTTCAACTTCTTTAAAATCTGAACATTTGTTAGTTCCTCAGAAGGCTCTGTGGGGTATTGAGTGCTTTTGAAAAGCTGTCAGTCTGTCTTGCCTGAGGTTGCATAGCCAGTTTGTAAAGGGGGAGGAATTAAGTATACATCTCCTGAGTCTTGGTCCAGTCTTTTGAGCACAGACCCACCCCTCCCTTTCCATCAACAGTGTGTGACTCTACAGTAATGGACATTGAATAGTATTTGCAGACAGTTGCTTGTCTCGTTTGCCTGTGAATGCACAGAAGTTCAAAGACTGTATGAATGCATCTTGCATATCCTTGAGTAGCCCACAGTAACCCCTACACCTCAGCACGTCAAGGCCATTTTTGCAAGAATTAGTGGGCATGTGGCTTACGGTATCTGTGTGCGTCTGCACCTAGAGTTTTGTCTTTTACATCCATTTACTATTGCTTGTCTGAAAGCTTTGAAAAATGTGGCTTATTTATACTTGGAATACTCCTGTCTTTTATGACTGAACACAGGCTGAGGTGTTTAGAAAAATTTGCGAATAGCAACAGTGCGGTTTTGGCATGTGTATAGTCTCTTTCCAGGTGTATATAGCCCTCTGTCAGTTACGTGTAAAATACCCAGCTGTGCAACTTCAGGCTCTACAGATCCTTCTTACTCTCCAGAAGATGGTTCACTTCAAGAAAGTAATGAAGTTTATGAGCAATTCCAATTTTTCTTTCTTAAGGTCCATTTGTGTGTAGCTTGCACAGAGAACTTTAGGTTTGACTGAAGCTCCCAGTGTCATACACAAATGCAAAAAACTGTATCATTTTGAGGCATATACATGAGACAGAATGCCTAGATCCGAGTAATTAAAATTCAGCGAGGTGATAAACACTTGCAGAGTGCAGGGCTAGGGGTGGGAAGCGGTTTATATCTGGATGCTACGGGTACACATACTGCTAATTCTGCAGTGTAATAGATGAATATGAAGATGAATACATTTATGTACTGCAAGCAGAGACAGCGTTCATAAAGGTACGTCACCTGATTATGTAACTTTTAGTTTACAAATATTACAGCTAATTTTAGGCAAACGTGAGCCACAGTCAGTGTAAGGGCTGATAACCTTCTTGGTCTTGTCCACCCGGCACGATTGCAATGTGCTATTTCAAAGTCCTCCCAGGTGCATGGGCAAATTGTGCAATAGCATAGTTGCTACCACAGAAAACAGCCTATTTGCTGCACCCACTCTGTATCCGTACCTGGCATGGCATCGTCATTTGACTGCTCAGGGCTAATCGAAACCAAAAAGTGTTTCAATACTTCTGAAGTAATGCAAGACAGTTTAATGTAATGTATCATGTTTCATTTATTTTCCTCTGACAGGAAAGTCAATCAATAGAGCACATGTGTTTTAATTGAAATGTTTTTGGTATATTCTAGTAAAAAAAAAAAAATCAGTGAATTTAATAGGGGAGAGAGAAAAAATACTGCTCATGTTTTTCAATACATTACAAACTGCAACTGAAAGACAAAACAAAAGCTTTTGATCTATTCTCCAGAGTTCTCATTTTCTCTCAAGTTCTGCTTGTGATCGCTTGGTCTCTTCATAAGCTCCATTTTGCTTGAAAAGTCTGTATGACATAACTTCAGTTACAGGTATGAAACAAATTTGCAATGCAAGAAAGAGATGGAAGCTATAATTTCATGGCAAGAAGAAAAAATAGATCGCACCAATTAAAGGTAGTGTATGCAGCATAGGATCTGAGAAGTATTTTAAGTCCCTTTCTCAGTAGCGTATGAAGTAATATATTAAAACTGTGCAGTGAAGCAAGATTGGGACAGAGCCCATAGTCTGCGTTGAAGCTGATCTGTAACCTACCACAGCCCTGGCGCGTTCCCTATTCTGAGCAAGTCTTAAGTTTCCTTTGTATCCAAGCAGTTTGTTTCTCTCACATAGATTGCCTTCACATCCATTCTCTTTAGCACCCTGGCTCCTTAATTACAGTCTTTTCCCTCATCTCTGACTTTGAGCAGTCTAAGTTTCAGTTCCGTCATCAGGGAAGAAATATTTTTCAACAGCTAACAGCTTTAGACACTTTTTTTGGTAGAAAGTTCTAGAATCAGTTATTTGGCACTGGAGATATAATATCTGACAACTATAATCTGGATTGAAAATAGAAAACTGGAAGGGATTTAGCTCATTGTTGGACTTTGAAACACCCTTAACTTTAGAAAGATGGAATGCCTTATGATTCCTTTAATATTAGAGTTGTCCTTTGGCTACATTGCACTTGTGTTAAGATTTGCTTTGGGAATTGGAATGTAAGAAACTGGAATATTTTAGATTGGAAGGGACCTCTGCAGATGATCCATTTGATTCCTATCTGAAAACAGGGCTGACTTTGAAATCAGGTGAGATGCAACAGAGCCTCACACAATCAAGTTTAAATATCTGCAAGGGAAGAGATTCGCAGCCTCTGGGCAGCCTATTCCAGTACTTAATCCCTCTCATTATGATTTATTTTTTTTTCCCCCTCCTTTCTAGATGTAATTTCTTTTGCTGCAACTAGTGACTCTTAGCCTTTCCCATGTGTGCGCACACATACATCAACCTCGTCATCTTCAGGCTGAAGAAATGCAGCTCCCTTAGCTATACGCTGTGGTCTGTTTTCCTGTCCATCTCGGTGCCTGTCACATCCCTCACCAGTTTCAGCTCCAGCTAAGATATGGCATTTCTAAGTTCATCCCTGCATGCCTGGAAAATGTTTCTGTATTCCTCCTAAGTAGCCTGTCCCCTTGTCCACCTTCCATACAGTCCCTTTTGTATCTGAGTAGTGCCTGGCATTGTGCAGTCAACTCTTAGAGAACGCTTTTGGGAGTTACACAGGCTGGCTGATTACTGCATGGCCCATGGCTTTAAGATGAAAGTTCATGTTGCTCTCTTACTAGAAGGCTTCTACTACCATAGCAGTTGATCTAGCTGTCTTTCACATCCAAGTTAGATTTAGTTTAAGCTTCCGAGTGTGAATGCAGCTTAAAGGAAACGATAAAACTACAAGGGGCTAATTTATTCTGTGGGGCCTGAAGATTAGCCTGGAAAATGCTGTATGTTGCCGCTTACTACAGAGCTGGTCTCTTGGTTGTAGAGGGCTGTGGTTAGCGTTAGGAACTAGGATTCTAAAATTTCTGGAGCACAGGTTGTTGCTAGATTTCTCAGTTTCTTTAGATATGGGGAGAAATCAGGCCTAGATGTAATATTAAGCCTTATGTTTTGTTTTACTTTAAGAATGGGATATTTTTTCTCTGTTACATCTTGGAATCTGAGGTGCAGAAGGGCTGGAATGTGAAACTTCTGGAATTCATGAGACTTCTGAATTATGAGGCACATAGTTTATATGAGAAACTTCTTTCTGACTCGGGGCTTTTTGTAGCCTTTTACTGTAAGATTTGGTCTCCTGGCTATGTGCATTGCTTTGGTTAAGTTTGAAAATCTGCAGCAGAGGATTCTGTAATATTGATTTATCTGGCATGGTCTGCAGTTAAGAACACTTGTGTTGATGGCATGATTAACAGAGTATACTGATTAACAGAATGGTACCAGAGACCCATCTGTGCTAGGTACATTCTTTAGATTGTTTTTGTTGTATAAGTTACAATTCTTTCCACTAGTCTTGGTGTAGAAGAGCTGTTTGGAATGTAGGACAGTCATATGTTGAAGTCTTAATCCAACAAGTTCTGAAAGTACAAGAATGTATTTATATATATGTATGATATATGAAAAAGGCAAGCAGAAGTTTTTCTGTAGTACTAATAGCAACTCTCTTTTACCAGCAATTCTTCATAATACAGCATTTTGGATTGAACACAGCATCTAAAGCATATTTCTAAAGATACTGTGTTAACCAGAAGATTTAAAATGAAAAATTTTAATCAGACGCATCACAGCCGTTCCCCAGTATCTGTCTCAAAAGAGCTGAGCAACAAGACTCTGGAATCAAGAGACTCAAAATCACTAGAAGCTTTGTAATCACTTTTATAATGTCATTTTCTTATTCTTCAGAGAAGAATAAATTAGTATTTGAGTATAAATCTTCACTTTACTGTGAAAGGTACTTGGAGTCCTGAGTTCCTCAGCACTGGGCAAGAGCAGGCATCAATTGGCTAATAGGCAGTGAGTGATATGAACGTCCATTCAAGACAACTGAACAAAACTCAGAGGTTTGTCCAAACAGAATTAACAAAAAAAAGGTGTGCAAAGAAAAAGGAGGGAATTTCTAAAGACCTTAGGGTCAGCAAAGATTTACTCAACTCTCTGTGTCCCTTTCTGTTCCTTCTCTGTTGCTGATATGTATTCCCTTGCCTCTCCTTAAGTCTGCTTGAAACTACCAATTAGCCTCATTAGCATGCCCTCCAGGGATTCTTTCTGCAGTTATATTTCCATGTGAGCTGTCAGCTGTGAGAATGCAAAGTTTCTTTAAACAAGCTTTTTAGCCTCTGGACCGTCAAGTGGGTTGCCTGTCTGACACTGGAACTAATAGGCTGTAGAGTTCAAACGTCTGGATTATTGTACTCATGGGCTAGGTGGCCCACAGAAGTTTATAGATTGTTCTTGCTTTAAATTAGTCAGGCCTGCAGATGAATTAACTCCTCCTCATCTCCTATTTTTATTTTCAACGAAGCCGGGTGTTTCTCTTTGCTCAGCCTTTGCTAGGTTTATGGAGCTACGACCACCTTCTTACATCTACTATTCACCAAAAATAATTAGGAAACTCTCCCAAAATAAACTAGAAAAATAAATAGAACTGGATATAGAAAATAAGAGAATGGCACAACTTTTTGAACAGAAAGTTCTACAAGGACATAAAACTTTACCAACAAAAATGAGACTACAGGAATCTGTCCAACAGGCAGGCTGTTCACCACTCAGAAAAGAAAGTTTCACGTACACTGATCTCCATGAGGATTCATCCTCAAGAAACCATTGGACAAGTCACCAGCTGCAGTCTCTGAGTTTATTAACTTTAATAAAATAATAACGTACACTGGTCAGTTGTGGATCCTGAACTGTAATAAATATTTCTGTCAGAAATGCCTCCTTCAGATTACTTTGATTCAGAAAGTATAAAGCCAACCTTGACCGATTTTAAAAAGTGTTTTGAACTTTGAACCTGAGAATTTTAGGTGTAACTTACTATAGGAACTGATCACTTCTGATTTGGGACATAATAAAGGGGAAATATTTGCATGAACTAGTTTGTAAAGCATTGTTAAAATGTTTTGCGTTTTCACTAGAAATTATTAACAGCCACTAAAAGGGAGAGAGTGATGAGTTACATTGGTCTAAACTTTAATTTTTTTTGTACTGTATACTTCTGAATAAGTAGTATCTTCTTCATTCTGAATCCTTAAGGGAAATAAATTCTAGAGAGTTCCTGTAGTTTTACAAGTTGGTTTTCAATTTGTTGCTGTAGTATTACTGAAAAGAGGGAAAATGTGGAAACAAGGGTGTACATCAAATCTTAAAGATATGCGTGGAACCAAGGGTTGCGTTTGAAGGAACAGATAATTTGAAACATGGACTAAAAATATCCCTAAGCCATATCTCTTACTATTGCTTTAGCGCTTACATGCTGCTAAAATGGGAGATGCTAGGGAGACAGAGATAAGTAACTCAGCAAATCACATTAATTAGAGCATTCTGTTAATAAGATTAGGGAAGTCTTGTCTACTCGTGTATATAGGATTATTGCTGAAAATTCATTGGTCAGGAATGTGTAGGTCTTCCTAAGTCAGAATTGAGAGGCCATATCCCAACTTGCAGTTTATGAAGCTTTGAGGAACTGCAACTGTTAAAAGCAAACCCATTCTCAAAATGAGAAAGCATTCACCGAAATTGCATGTGTGTACTTCATGTTCAAATCAATTTTAGAAGTTTCAAAACTAGGTACAGGATTTGGGTTTGAGTGTTTGTTTTTTTGTTGTGAGTGTTTTTGTTTGTGGTTTGTTTTTTTTTTTTCTTTAAGAGATGTTTAAATGAGAGTAGGAGTGCTGTTAGAATGATGGGTACAAGGAGGAATGGAGTTCAATGTTTTATATTGATTTTTATCAGTAGCATTCAGAGATGCTAACTGAAATTGTGCTGTGCATTTCCAAGAGGTTAGTGTAATTTATCACAGTTCATTAGATCATAAATTCTTTGAAGCTAAGGGCTATCCTTTTGATGTTTGTACAGCCTCTAGAATAATGAGATGGAGGCTGTAGGTGCTACCCTGATGCAAATAATCATAGATCGAAGTTCAGAATAAATAAGCAACAGAAGACCTTGGATTTGATTTTCATGAGCTTTCTTCTCAGTTGGAATAATTAAATAATGCAAACAAGAAATGGGTGAATTATTATCCTCAGTTTAAAGATGGGGAACTGAGGTAATACTGGAGGATTGCTGCAAATCTGCCCAAATCTCTGTTCTCAAATCAGATCCCAAATTTTGAATTCTACTTCAGTGCCTTGAGCTCAGGACAAATGTGTTCTCAATACCTGCTCTCTTAGTAAAAAGGATTATGTTGCTATTTAAAGAATCTAAATCCTTATATGAATTATTTTAAAGTACACTGTTTTCTTATTTTATGTTCACCTAACGATGCAAGTAGCACAGTAATGATCTAGACTAGATTAATTTTACTACTTTAGCACTAGAATATAGGTCTTTTATTGAAAACCATAATATTTTTTATGAAGTACAAGTGACAGCCATTTTTTGCATTGGATTAATTGCCATTGTAAAATAATTTATAAATTACTTTCCAACTCAGTTATGTTCTCTTAGAACAGTTCATCTGAGATGTCCATCTCATCTACTGATGTATCTTAAGTCACAATAATAGTGGTTTCATTTCATGTCTGATGTTGTCAGGTTGAAGTAGTCACTATTAAACATGTTTGCAGTTTGCTAAAATAATTTTTCTAATAAAAAATCCAGCTCCCTAATTTGTGTTGTTTAGAGGGAAAAATATTTCCTATGTTTAGGTAGTGCTCTGCAAATTTTTTTACATATCTACAGAATGGTAGCTTAAAGAGGCAGTTCTTTCTGTTTCAAGTATTGTTTTAAAATAAATCATCCTAGCTAGCTTTTGGAAAAACTCTGTTACTGATATTCTTGAAGTGCCTGAAGGCCAAGTGTTGAATTATGGTGGTCACATGTCTTTTATAGCTGGCTTTCATGTGACATTATGTGAAGAAAAGACAGTTTCTTAACAAGAGAGAATATAAACAGGTTCGTAAAACAATAATCATCACAGAGAGGACGCTTCCGATTACATACAGGAAAAGTGAAAGATCCAGTACAGCTAAACCAACATAAGAAGTGCTTTTCTTGTTAAAGCTCATTGCTTGTGTAGTACTTGCTTCCAGAATCCGTGATGGAATTGGAGAGGAGGGGTTCAGAGTAGGATTTGACTTTTATGCAGGCAGGACATTCACAGATAATGAGGCAGAGGTGTATTAAGGGTACCTTCCCAGTCTTTGAAAGAAAGATTTCCAATATGTTTATGTTACCCCATAAAAATCTTAACCTGTTAAAGAGTGTTCAGGAATCACACTTATCTCATACTGTGGTCACGAACCTGTAGTAGATGAAAATGCTATCGAACTGCTGTGTTACTGTGCTGTAAGTGCCACTCATTTAGCCTTCAGCTTCCATATGTTCTGGTACGCTCCAGCCTCTGTTCTTCATTTGCTCTTTCAGCGTACCTCCTAGGTGTGCTTTCTTTAAGCTATTGCCCCTTTTCAGTTCAAATAATCAAAGCCCCTAGAGCCAGTGCTGGTTTCCCAGTCCTTTTTCTTTTCCCACAAGACACGCACTTTAAATAAAGATATTTTCTCAGAACTTGAAAGATGATGCAATTTTCGGGTCACAGTTACTGCTCTGCTTTGTTCTCAGTGTTTTTCTCCTCTGCTGTGTGGAGGTTCTTTCTCTTAACTTCCACAAATAGATAGCTAATCTGATTTTCACTTGGCTACCCCAGTCAAATACACTCTGAAAATTTCTGGGGGTATTCTGTGAATACAGTAATTCAGAAAGACATCTACAGGTGTGTCATTTGTGTAAAATTAACAGTACATTTGAGGTAGTAGATGGAGCTTAGGAAGTAGTTTTTAGGAGCAAAGAAAAAAAAAAGACATTTTTAGTTAGAAAACACAAATATTTTCTTGGCCACTTACATCAAAATACTGCTGTTAATTTATGTGAATGTGACATTCATTTTAGCACATTCTTGTAGATTATCCATGTGATTATGGGTTACACTTTACATACAGACTCGGTATATTTCCCCACTCAAGTTGCTTTATTAAGAAAATGTTAGGCTTGTTCTTTTTTTACAAAGGTAGTGGTTCTCAGTATAGGAACTCTACAGTTTAGGAAACAAAAAACAAACCAAACCAACAGAAGTAGTTTACACTTCGTGTTCCTGTCCATTAGTACACCTCAGTACATCTGTCTGTCATGTGGTGTCTATTATTTCCCCCATAGAATGTATGTATAAATTATTTGCTAAACACTATAGCAGCTATAATACTAGAATTTAAAGAGTAGATGATCTTCTGTGGTAACGATATCTTAAAAGAAAATGTTCAGATTATGTTCAGAATTTGTGTTGCATGAAAAAATTAGCGGAAGTGGTATTACATTTCCAGGTGACTAAAGCTAAAGCACTAGCTCCACACATTCATGATTCTCTCTCCAGAATAACTAATTTCTGGTGCACTACTTGTCCTCTGTTTGACAGCCAAGTATTTCTATGAATCAAGAATTAAAACAGGAGTCATTTATTCTAATCTGTGGTGCAGTAAGGCTCACAATATTAAAAGACCTGATTCAGAAGAGATGCAATGTCTTTAAAATGGACAATTTCATATTTCACGTTAAACTGGAAAAGGGCTTTAATAAACTGAAAGTAATGGGTAATAGTTATTTGTTCCTATTACTAAAGATATTTGTGTTTGAATGAGAATTTTGTATCTGTGACTTCTGTTTTTTGTCCCACAGGGAATTCCTGTTTCTTTGTTCATAATGCCATTGCATGTTGCCTTGGCAAAAGAGTGTGATACCACAAGTTCAGCATTATCATGTTAGTCAAGGACAAAGGAGGTAGAAATTAGTTTAGAGCGAAATAAACTTTGTTCACAAAATTGAAAATGTCTGTGAAATTGTATCTCTGCTTTTATAAGATATTGTTAATACTTCCCAGTACAAATGGAATATACTCTCTATAGAAAAATCCATCACAATTTCTTCCACAACTTGTAGAGTTTATTTGTGTTGAACAGAGGAAAGCTCTAATGACTTTGTGTCTAGCTTCAGTCTGAAGAAGTTACTGCAAGCTGAATGCTCGAAATTGCGCAATCCCACCTTGAAATGGCAGATGGAAACTCCTGGCTGTTCTTGTACATGTTGTTATGAAAGAATCTGAAGCCTGCACTCAGATTCATGCCTAACAGTGAAGTCATTCTCTTTGAAGGAACAGACGCTTTCTGAATAATGTCATGACCTGTTTACTCCTGTGGCTTAGAGGTGCACCCCTAATTCAGCTGCCTTACTCCATTGAAGATGTTCTGAGTTAATCAAAATGCTCCAAATTTTAGAAAGCTTCATCTTATTGGTAAAGCAGAATGGTTTTGCCAGTTTTATGAACTAAGATTGGTTTTGTTATCAAATACTTGACCACATTGCTTATTTCTTCATAAGGGTTTTTTGTCATCTCAGTTCAGTTTTCACTGTTCTTGGGGAGGTTTTGTTTGATAGGCTGCATATTTGCAACAGGAAAAAAAAAAAAGCCGGACAGAGAACACTGAGTTCAAGCTTTAACTTGCTATATTTTGTGAAAAAAGTTAGATAGCCTTCGGAATGCCAATACAGAGCAGACCAGTATATGCTACAGTTATAGGAACAGTACATTAGTAAAACCGGTGGGTTGATACAGCGGGGCAAAACAGAGCCAAAAACTAGGACAACAGTTTTGCATGTCTTAAGCGGGGTGTTATAATGGTAACTCTTAAGAAAGTTGTTGTGAGAATACCAGCACTTGATCTTGATCTTGCTGTTCCTTTCATTGCAGCACTGTACTGGTTGGGGGATTTTTTTTTTTTTTTTTTTTTTTTTTTGGGGGGGGGGCGGGGGGTGTCTGTCCTTTAGCTTTAAGGGAGTGCTAAAGAAAATGAACTGTAACCTCAATTTGGGTAGACTAGTGGGTTTATACAAGTAGTAACAATGAAAAGATTTTTCCACATTGCAGTGCAGTGAAGTTCCCTCTAGACTTGCCAGTGTTGCTAGCTGGCATCTGCGAACATTAAGTGGGAATTAAAACAAAGGTGGTCTGTGTGTTCTGAAGTTTCTATCAGTACATTTGACACCTTTGCAAAAGAAGTTTGTACTGCTTCAGTACATTTGAGTGGAATATAGGAGTTGTTGAAGTTGTGTCTTACGGTTAATATAAATTAAATCATCCTATTGGCATCTGGTTTATGAAAAAAAAAATGCAACCAAGATGTCAACTTTTTTACATTAAGATATTTGAAAATATCTAGGACTTGGTGAAAAATGGTATTTCAATAAATTTTGCGGGCGTAGTCTGACTTTACTATTCCCATAAAGAAATGATGCTTGAGCTGAATCCAATTCCTGTGGTGCAGAACTAAGTCTACTGTCTAATTATGGACTTGTAAAGCTGAAAAGTCTGTCCACTCTGTTATTATGCACTTCTAAAGCTGAAAATCTGATGTTTAAAATAGTGATTATGAATTATTTTTAGGAGGGCTCTCTTCCGTTAAGGTAAAGTAAATATTTTTTACTGGGAATAATCCACTCAGGAATACAAAGTTTCTGAATTGAGGCATTCAAGCAGTATGATATGTCTTCAGACAGTGAGGATCAGAGGGACTTCGTGTTTGGAATACACCTTTCTAAAGGAAGTGCCAAGTTTGATAATGAATTTTGTTTTCCCTGTCTGCATACAGAATGGTTCTTGTGAATGTACAGGTACCCTTCCATGTTCACCTGCATTACCAAAAGTACAATCTATTTAAGTGATCACCTTCACTGAATGTTGGTTCAAAAATGATAACTCAGAGGGAAATAAAGAGGTACTATATTTTAAGATTCAGCAGTGAAATTAGAGTTGCCGGTTCTCAGTTCTTGGAGGTCAGAGACTAAAGAAAATCTAAACTAATGTGTGAGTAATGACAGGCGATTGCAGGAATGACAAGGATATTATTTAGCATCTGTGGTTGGATGGCTCGGTCATTTTCTAGGCAAGTCAGAAGCAACTCAGACCATAAATATGGTCAAGCTAGATCATATTAGTCAACAGTATGCTTATGTGAAGAGTTATCTCTTTTAAGTTATCCTAAAACTTCCAGGCATGGTAACAATGATACACTGCAGGAAGCTCTGCAGAGTTGATGAATAGCAGTGGAGAAATAGACGATAGTAGTTTGATGCTGTTGTTTGATGTTAGATGAATCTCTGTGTTAAATGTTAATAGTGTCTGTATTGAAGCAAAGGAGCTATAATAACTCGAAGATGGTGCCTTTGGATTACCCACAGACATCTCCTGTTGCAGTAAAAGGAGCTGACAGATGCTTCTGCCAAATAAAAAAAAAAAAAACAAACATAAAAAAATCTGTTCCTATGTGTAAAAGCCAAAGCTGGAAACACTGAGTATGTCCACATTGAAACCCAGAGAATAAAGTTTGGAAGCATGTTGTTCTTTAATTTACTTCTTCATTTTATCTAATCTTTGAGGACAGGATTCTTGCATGTGAAGGCTGAGGAACATTGTAGCACATGTGAAGAAAGCATGCTGTCAAAAGAAGACGTATGTCCCAATCACAGCCAGGGAATGTAAGAGAAGAAATGATTTTTCTTCAGTGATAAATTTGCTCTCGCTACCATCTTCCTCTGCCCTTGTTTCTTTCATGCCAAATATTATCTCTGATTTTTTTGTTTCTTTATGAGCTATGGGAAGTGCACCTGGGCTTAAAAGAAAAACAGGCCCTCAGTATGATATACTACTATTAGCAGCATTGCTGTCATTTGTGCACTGTTAGTCTTCCTTTTTAAGCCCTTTTCCATAGATGAAAAGTTTTTAAAGAATATTCTAAAAATTACTTGAGCTTGCTGGTGTTTTTATCCAAGTTGGAGTATCCCTAAGGGATATTCCTGTTACCCTCCTGCTGCTGCCTCCATGCCTCTACTGGGTGGGAATGTAGAGCTCATTTAGACCGGCCGTGAACCGTTAGCTCCAGCTAACAGGTCTGCAAAGCAGAGCCAAAGAACGACTCTTTCCTCATCCGGTTGTTTGAGGTGGAAGTCAGTCTGCATGAACTGTGTTTATTCGCAGCCTGTGGCTAAAATCTGGGTAGCTGTGAGGTGGCTGATAATGGTGTATGCAATGGGAGACCAGTGTACAGCCCCCCCACCACCACCACCCCAGCTCCATTATAATCTTCAGATTCAGCCTGACAGCTCCTCAGGGCATGATACAGTTTGAGATGTGCTTCTGAAGTGCTGTGTAGATTGATGGACTGAAGAAATACTGAATGTTTTTTCTTGTACAACTGATACTTTGCTGTAGTGACAGTCTTGACAAGGTAAGCTTTTTACCTTTTCTGCTTTCTGTCTTTATTCCAGCCTGCTCTTATCTTCCTTCTGGAGGTACTAGCTGTGTTTCATAACATTTATTTTACCTTCAGGATTAGACACTTTCATGCAGAGAACAGCTTTGATAGCTGTGTTGCAATCTGATTTGGTTTTAAATATATCCTTGTTGATGGCCCCCTTAGCATATGACCACACTGATTGATCTCTCTGGAGAAGGTCTAAGTTTTGATCATTTATGAAGCGTGTCCTAAATTCTCCTGAAGTTCTGCTTACAAACAAACTGGTTATGTTAATATAAATATATAGTTCTATTGTATTTTCATCTTTCTGTGCCCTTTAGTTTTTCCCATCTGGCTGTGGAGTAAAATGCAGTGGGACTTGAGGAAGAATATGTCCTGGTGTAACGATTCTCATTCTTTTACCTTTAAAATTACACCAAGCTAGATTCAGCTTACTTGGACCACGCTTCAGGTTTCTTCCCAGTGAGCACCTATGTAATTTCTCTCCTCGTCAAATCTAAACATGGGTTAGAAGACAGGTGTAGGCAGGATTAGGACTGCCATATGTCCTCAGTTTCTCAGGCACCTTTACTAGAATATTTCTAGATATTCCTGCTTCCAGACATTCGGGTTCCTGGCACGAATCACATCCAGAGCCTGGTGAGGTGTGCTGCTCCAAGGAAATGTCCGTATTGTCCGTGTCCATCAACTTTTCAAAGACATGTTAAGCTTTAGTTATCAAATTATGTTCTTTAGTCATAGCACCAAATTTAAAGACACAGATGATTGCTTACACACTTGATAGTGAGGAGTTCTTAGTTACTGCACTTCTAGAGAACAGCAGAAAGTACAAATTAAACCAGTGTGGCTTGTTGAGAGATTGCTTAAAATTAAGCACAATAGGTTTTTTACAACACTAAATCTGGAAGATTCTTTTGTTAACCATTACCTAATTATTTTATGCTCTTTTTTCCCTCCAACATCTCAATAGCTTATCAAATAGATTTTTCTTTCTTTGTGTCTTAATTACTGTAAATATTTTCACCTCTGTGTTTTCTCATGTGTGTTTGGTTTAATTCTTCTAATGGATGAAATACCTGGTAATATTTTATTTTCATTAGAAGACCTTTATATATATATTTTTATATATATATTTTTAATCATGCTTTCCTTTGTTTTTGCAAATAGTACTCAGACACTGCCTCAGAAAAATGCATAGAATTTTTTTCCTGCGTCAGAGTCACCATTTGTGTGGAACATTATATGTCAGACAAGCAGGGGATACTCAGGGAATGTGCTGATGTCTGTGTCACTTTTCTCTCTCATACTTTCACGTAGTGAGTTTGATTGCTACTCTCATTTGAGCAGCAATCATGCCTGGGAGAGGCAGTTGTTTTTAAGGTGTTGCTAGAGAAGTACTCCCCAAAAGGGAAAAATCCACACATGTATGTTCTCTGGCAAAAACATGTTTTGGTGGAGAACCGAGGAAGTTGTCACAGGTGGGCAACTGGACTGTAGGGTGGGGAAAGAGAAGGAGCCCAAAATAGAGAGAGGTGTGTATTTTTGTAGTTCATGTTGTACATCTGCTGTTTAATTGACGGAGAAGACTGAGGTATGCAAGGCTGAGCAAAAGCTGTTCACGTCTCAGGAAGTGATTAACAGCTTGGACATTTGTTCTTCTGTTTTCTGCATAGCTTCAAAACTGGTCCCACTTCTCCTTCATTCTCATTTTGTATTATATACTGTCATTCTGATGTTATCAGAATGTGGATACATTTGTCTTCCTTTCATCAGTAAATCAACATCCCTTCAACTTCTACTGTAGAAGGGGCTAATTTGTCAAATTTTGGCAGCAGGTATCTAGTCATTTTGCATTGCTTTTTTCCTTCCTTTATTGTATGAGTTTGCTAAGTACTTTTTTCATATAATCGCATTTAAATCTGCATAAAAGAGAACTTTTAATGTTCCAGGATTTCAGAGTAATAAAGAAATTTGGCACTGTGAAAGACTGGAGTTTTTTAAAGATTGAAATGTGATGACAAAAGAAAACAGATGTTGTTTTATTATTGAAGTGTCCTACACTGCTCTCTACTGGGAGAGTCAAAGTCTACATGAAATATTCAAAAGCACACCTAAAACTATTTCTTAGTCAAGTTTGAGGTTTAATGATTTTTTTGACCCTGATAAACTTTTCCTGAAGGATGGATAGGGTTTTTTGTATTCCCCTTAAGTTTTGAAGAAAAGCACCTGGATGTGCTTTGCATGTAAAAAAAGCAGAAAGTTGAGGGTCAAAATGTAAGCTGACAGGTGGAAGAATTACTGGAGAGTGTCTTGTAATGGTGAGGAAAAAAGGTGAAGTGTTAACCTTAACAATTCACCTGACCTTACTAATAGGTATTGGGCATGTGATAACAGCAGTAGACTTGCCAGAACTGTAAAGAATTCTGAATGCCTGAAACTGCCCTATGTTTGAATTGACTTTTAATTGAACCAGCAAGATAAAAGTAAAAAAGATTTACTTTTTCTTTTATTTTAATAGTTTCCCCAGCCAAAGTACAACTATAAAAGCATTTTTAATACTTTCGCTATGAAATTGGACCAAAATATGTCTTGCTCAAGTTAAATGCGTAGGAGAATTAGCATTTCAGCTACATTCTGAAGGACGAGATATTCCCTGCAAAGGGTCTGTGTACTACTTTGTTGTGTGAGACATCCTGGCCGTTACAAGGCTGAATTACTCTCCCCGTTGCAGTCAATGATAAAACTTCTGTTGATTCTAATGTGATGAAATAGTGTCTGTTAATTCTCCACAGCTGCACTATCTTGCAAATCTTTACATGTTGACCGAGCACATCTGGTTGTCTGCTAATATTAGATTGTAAGCAGTTTGATCTGAGGTGTTTGTCTTGCATATGGCTTGCCAACAGCTCACTTTCTTAATGGCAAGCATCAATGAGGGAAGAACAAGCCTTAACGTACTTTAAAGAAACAGTTAAACTGTTTTGACTAGTAAGATCTGTTCACCTCATAAAAGTTATTTCTGATTATGGACGGCTGCAAGTGGGATCAGAATAAGTAATATATTAGAAAAGTAACTTTTCATTGGTTTTCTAGGGAATGTGTTCAGGAGAATGGCAAACTGCAATGAAAAATGTGTAGTAATTTATATGCGAAAAACATTGCCTTAGCTTGCTTTTTATGTTATACAAAATATGAAATGTCATCATCTTTGAACTTCTTAAAGTATCCAACTGAAACTTGGTATGATTATGGTGAACTTCTCATTAGCACAAAACTTAACAATACATAAATATTTAAAAAGATGAGTCTAGTGGCATACCTAACTTGCTGATCAGTTTTGTTTGAATGGTTTATTATGCATGAAGTACACCAACTTCAAGAATAACACTTTTACTAGTTGCAAACAGTAAATACACGTAACAATCGTGTAAACATTTTTCATCAGTGTGATGTATTTGATGTTAATGAACACTTAAGAATTTAATTTATTAATTTGCATATAGGATTAATACCGAATGATCTGAAGGGGAACTGCTATGTTATTTTCTGTTTCTCTCTTGTGTAATTAAGTGTAGGAGCTGCATTAGCTTGACTCTCATTTTACAGTTACATTTCACGTTGTCGTTCCTCATCAGCCAGGTCTGCCAGAGGGCTATAGCTGCAGAAGGGCACCTGCAGTGATCAAAGCAATCGCTGACTTTTAAAGTTCCCATCTAGAATTCTGCATCAGTATTGCTTTCTAAAGGAGCCTGATCTTGAAAGGGGAAGTTTCATATTTACCAGTTTTGCTTTGAACTTTTTGTTGCAGAAAGTCTTCCACAAAGAATATTTATACTATTCATACCATGGCTGTACCAAATTCCTGATATAACAAATATTTGTTCTCTGTGTTTGTGTGAATTCTGCAGAAAAATCTGCAGAAAAGACCATAATGAAATGGCCATCTCCCCATTTCATGAGGGTGGTGAATTAGTTGTTAGTTATTTACTTTAGAAATCCCAGAGGTGGCAGCGCATCCACTGTGTTAGGGATTATACAAACACAGAGGCCTTTGTCACATTGAGCTTGTCATCTAAAGCTTCAGCTTTGCAAATATATATGTGTTTGCTTAGCTTAACTATTACGAGTAATGCCGTAGTAATTGGTGCCTAATACTAAACAAAATATGATGATAGGACAGATCACACAGAAAAGGTACAGAATAGATGAAAAAGCAAGCGATAAAAAGCCTCCAGTTAATACATTAGCTATATGTTAAACCTATATTGCACAGTGATTCTTTTGTTATAGTTAGAAAATAATTTGTCTTGATTTGAAATTCTGTTAATATTTTGCCCCAAAATAGGTCAGTCTAATTAATAGAAATATTCTGAATATTTGCTCATAATTTCTGTTTTTCTCTTTATTACACTCTTACCACAAATAAATAAATAAATAAAATGAGAAAGCTTATGAAGGTCAGGCAAGAAATGTGTAAGTAATTACAGCTAAAATTTGAGCTTACATGAATTTAAAAAAAAAAAAAAACACCAAAAACCTGCAGTTAACAGATACAAATGTGTACCAGATACAAACAATGCAACCCGTGACATGATCTTCTCATCTCTGATTGATATTAACACTTAAGCTACAAATCTGGATTAAATGCATCTTACTATATTTTCCGATGCTGAGTAGTTTCTTAAGCATAAGCTCTAATTCCACATCCAGTTCCAAACTGCTGAGGGCAATAAAAATTTCAGTAGTGATGCATAATGTCAAAACCGATACTCATCTGGAAGACTGCACATTGTAAATGGCTGGTGGAATTCTGGTTGGTAAAGTTACGTTATGTAAATATTGATATAATGCCCATGATGTTTCCATATACGTTGGGTCTTGTTTATTTCTTTTGTAACTTGTTGAGCAAACCCAATTAGTATGTGTTTCTTCAGGTTTTGTCCGTTGTTTAAACCTGTGCTTTCAGCATGTTATCTTTCTGTTTGGATGTCTACTTCTCCCTCCCCTCCATGATCAGAAATGGTAATTTCTGATTTTGGGAACGTTACTATGACCTTAAAAATTCAGTGACATTTAACAGATTCCCCAACTGTGGCAGAAGCTTAATTTGGTGCTTACACTTTCTAAGACAGTAATGTGAATTAGCATGAAGTACAAGCCCCTGGGGAAACAGTATTTATGGAAGTTATTGTTCATGGAAAGATTGGTCTGCTGCTGGGATTTATTGAATACAGTGAAAATAGGTTCATCTTTCTTGGATTTTCAATCAGAGCGAGATAGCTGAGAGGGAAGGGGAGGGGAAATGACTGTGTTGCTTTTGAGATGTCTTTTGCTATCTCAGATCTCAGTCATCTGGATCGAAGTAAGCAAATAGGAAATGTAGGGCAGCCCTATGCCCTTCTGGAGAAGTGGCTGCGGGGAAGGCAGTGAACCTCAGGGCACCTGGAAGCATACTCGGTACAATGCCACCCAAGGCCTGGCCCTAAGTCTCTATCAAGAAGTACCAGGCTGCTTGCATGGATATCGCCTCTGGAGCTGCCAGTTTCAAAACTACACAAACATGAGGAAGCACGTGTGGATGAAGTACGCTCAGCCGTCTTCCACCTCGCTGTGGGCAGCAGTAACCTGTGTTCTCTGTTGGTTGGGCCTTGTCCACACTTGCAGCTGTTACTTCCTGTGTTTATGCAGGATTCCTGTATATAATGTACCTTGGCCTGCTCACAAACTTTACAGCAATTATACTTCCACCTCTTGTTTTGTGCCAAGTGTGTGTGTATAAGTATGCTTGTGTACGGGTACCTAGTGTTGTCAGCATTCCTCTTAGATTCTCTTCTGACCTTATGTGCGTGCTTTCTTCTCCATTTAAGCTTGTGGTTAGCTTTTTTTATTTTACTCACATACATTTGCTCACATATATTCACTCATCTTTCCCTTTCTGTCACATGTAGTATCCATAATGTCCAAGAATCATTCTTCCTCCTCTTTATGCGTTTTCTGCAACTGTCACTTTTCCAGGGAAGAACAGACTCTCTATTTAAAGTCGTTGGAAGTGTTGCATGAAAGACACCAAATCAATAATAGAGGTTTCTGCTTTGTTATTACAAAACCTTGGTCTCCTTGCTGGAGGATTGTAATAGTAGAGAATATTGACAGGAGATGTGTGTGGTGTTTTGATTTACACACTGTTGTATTCAAGATGGCACATCATATTTCAGAGTCAGTGGCAAATCTCTAATGAGACTTCATTATTGGTAGACCTGCAAAGTTTCTTATCAGTAGTACAGCTTCAGCACATTGACTGCAGTAAACATGTTTTGAAGTTTTAATAAAATTTAAAACTTCAGAGTTACTATGTTGAAAGCATCTGCAGCTTGGCAAATTTAAGTTCCTTTTGAAACTGCTAAGATTTAAAAATTATACATGCCTCTGTGTGTTATGTTACACAGAAAATGGTGGACTTTAGAGAAAAAAGGGGGGTTGTTTTTTCTTTCTGGCATTATTTTGGCATATACAGGTACATGGTGTGATTTAAATCAACTGTACCTCAAAGTGAAAATCAAGCAGTTCAAAATTAATTAAATTATTACACAGACGCAGTTTGGGCAGGATTATCGTACCTTTTAAAATAGTATAGTAGAAGGCAAGCAAAACTGTACAGAAGAACGTAAAGGCGTTTCTGTGTACAAATAAAGAAATGGTAAGGTCCCCTTGAAGTATCATGCTGTATATATTAACAGTTGTATGTTTGGTTTCATTAAAACCATACTTGGTAAAAATATGATCTGTAGTAGAAGTTCTTTGAATATGAGCCTTGTTTTTATGTAAGTTGGAGCCTAGTTCCTTTAAATCTGTGAAATTACTGTACAAGCAGTTAAATAGTCCTGATCTTGCTCTCAGAGCTGCTTTTTTGCATTTTTTCATTATTTTCTGAAAGATATATTACGAAAATGACAATTTCCCAGTAGAAAAAGGTATTTAACTTCTAATTTATGGACTTGTATAGGATCGAGAGAAATAAAGTGGTTTTTTAAAAGCCGCTTTTGATAACTCTTATATTTGTCTAATTAGAATTTAGTTCTTGTTATTCTCTTGATTACAAATAGCTGTATGAAGATTTGTTATTTATCAACTATTGAAACTACTGTCTTTCCAAAATGTTATTTGGAAATAATGGGAAAATAAGATCAGATGATTTAATTAGGCCTTTCAATGCATAAAGTCTTATAAAGAGCAGCTGAGGGAGCTGGGATTGTTTACTCTGGAGAAGAGGAGGCTGAGGGGAGACCTTATTGCCCTCTACAACTACCTGAAAGGAGGTTGTAGTGAGGTGAGGGTTGGTCTCTTCTCCCCAGTAACTAGCGATAGGACAAGAGGAAATGGTCTCAAGTTGCGCCAGGGGAGGTTCAGGTTGGATATTAGGAAGAATTTCTTCACTGTAAGAATCGTTAAGCATTGAAACAGGCTCCCCAGGGAGGTGGTGGAGTCACCATCCCTGGAGGTGTTCAAAAAACATTTAGATGTGGCACTTCAAGACATGGGTTAGTGGGTTTAGCGGGCATGATGGCATTTGGTATACGGTTGGACTTCATGAACTTTGAGGTCTCTTCCAACCATAATGATTCTATAATTCTGTAACTTATTTCTCACAAATTGCAATCTTTCCAGTTTCTTGGCAGTACAGAAGTGGAGCAGCCCAAAGGCACAGAAGTTGTAAGAGATGCTGTTAGAAAATTAAAGGTAAGAAAGAATTTTAAATGAAATGTAAATGGCATCTATTCTTAACCTGTTTTCACAGATAAGATACATTGTAAGTGTTTATAGGTAAATTCATTGGTTCTAGAAGCAGTTGCTTTTACTAACCTCTTCACTGGTGTGTAGACCCTTCCCTACTATGTCCATATTATCAGATGTTCTGCTGTACAAATATTTAGTTGTCTTCTAGATTATGCAATTATTTGTAGTACAGAGTTTATGTCCCTTAATGTGTAATGCTTGTTCGTCAGAAACTTTAGGGCTTCGTTAATACAAACTTAGGTAGCAACAATTTTTTTTAGCTGCCATCCTCACTTTGACTGTTGAATGCCTCTAATTATGGCACTCCAGACCCATTGCCAGAGAATTTAAGAAGATGAACTCTTCATTGCCCAAAAAACTAGTGACCTCAGTAATGCTTACCCTGCACTTCTCTGAGCTGTGCGTTGCTTCTTAAGAGCCCCAGTTAGGTGAGTTGCCCCTTGTTGCAAAAGATAGAATACCCACCCACTTAAGGTGCCAGAGAACCAGAGTAAGAATGTCAAACCATGCTGTAAGCAGGCTGTGATAGCTCTGTGGCTACTGGCCATCCCTGACTGCTCTTCATCTAAAGTTAAAGTGTCAGATCCACATAAACTGACTGTTAGATTGGAGGCGAAGCTTTGTGACACTGGCAGGAGTGTCGTTCACCCTCCAGCTGGATGATTGGCAATATATATGGAAATAGAGCTGTAGTGAGAGAATAGGGTTGACAAACCAAGCCTATTTATGACAAGAGGCCTTACTGCCTTGTCCTCCAGGTCTTCGTGTTTGGTTGGAAAAAGTCTGTGAGTGCAAATACCATCTATGTGCTGGTGCACATAGGTGGCTGAGAAAATCAGACGTTTACAATTTCTTCTTGGTTATATGTCCTTGGGCTGTGAGAGACTCTGTAGACAATTAGAAAGTATCCTAGTGAAATGACTTGTTGAGGGTTGCTAACTGATAACAGGGCTTTGACTTGACTGTTTTGAGTGACAGCTGATATGCTTAAAGCTCTTCAAATGCTACGAGTGTGGTAAGGAGTGGTGATTTGATTTGTCTCCTAACTCACATTGCTGTGGAATTGCACTGTTTCATGCTTAGGTGCTTAGAGCTGTAGGAGCATTAGTTTGTTTAGATGTAAAAATTGTTCTGCCTACTATTGTACTTTCCAAAACTCTTTGTAGGTTTTTCATTATTCATTTAAACAGAAGTTCCTCAGAAATGGACAGAAAATTTTGGGAATCAATACTGAAAAATTTCATTCTGTGTTATTACTGTAATAAAAAAGGAAGAAAGAAGGCATGAAACACTATTCATGTAGCTCAGCTTTTAACACTGAAGTTTCCTTTGAAAAAGCCATCCTTACAAGATTGATGAGTAATTGTGTTCAGGTATTGAAACAGAAGTTCTTTGCCATTATTTTCGCCCTACCAGAATAGTACAGCTGCCTTTAAAGATCTGCTTAGTCAATTTTTAGAATGCTTTATGCCAAAAAGATTTACTCTGCTGCAGTTTGTCAGAGACATTATTGCCTAGTTGTTTTCAAGTGTTTTAGGCTAATGTAAGTATGGCTCTTTTTTAACCATTACAGCGTGCTATCAGTGGAAGAAAAAAATGTATGTTTTTTTTGTGCACCTTGTACAGTTTACAGCTAATACTGGAGTGAAGGCTGCTGTGTTAAATGTTTTGTGTTTGTAAAATTCCGTTGCCCTGAGCAAAGTTGATTCTGTGCAGAAATCTGTCAACATAATATCCTGCCATGGAGAAATTTTGATTCTATTTTAATGGTGTTTTATCACACTTCGCCAACGTAAAGCAGCTGCTAAGTGTCTCTGTCTCATTGATGGAACTCCAGGCTGACCTGAGCTCTCAGTGATCCCTGAAGGCTTTTGGTGCGTTGGATTGCACAATTTGGTACCTTGAAATAGTGTACTCTGAAAGGAGGTCCAAAAAGGATTTCAAATAACTGTTCTCTGAAGTGTAGGAAGAGCCAGAACTGTTTTCTTTTGCTGGGAAAAAAACTTTTGTCAGCCTAGCACTAAAATTTAAAAATAGAAATGTTTTGTATATACTTGTGATGACACTGGAGTATGTAGATATCTGTTCTGACTTTTTTATGTGTGTTCCCTAAATAAACCGCCTTGGAGACAGGTGTCTGAATCATTATACTGTTTTCTTCAAGCTTGAAAGTTTGGAGCTTCGATGTCACGTATTACATGGGATCTTAAATAATCACAAGTTTATTAGAAAACTCACAAAGTAATTAAAGACAACTTTTGGAAAGACTTGAAAAATCTTGGAACAGAATTCAGAGAGCAATAGAGAAGTTTTATGTTTGATGTTTGAAACAATCCTCAATTAATTGAATACTCTTCTCAACATGGACTTATGTTGCGCATCTGAATTCTTTGAAGTGAAGCCTAGAGGTATTGGATTGTATTATTAACCACACATCTCTAGCTTGTTCTTAGAAAATATTAATTAAACATTTTAAACCGGTGAAAACAACTTGAAAACTAATGTCTTATGTTGAAAGAAAAGACACATTGTATCTTTTACAAGTTAGTAGAGTTTTTAAAGATGTGTAGCTTGTGATGCTATGTTTATATTTTTTTATTATATGGATTTGGTTTTAATCACAGTGGTGTTAATCATAATTTCTTTTTAATGAAAACTAATAGCTAGCAGAAAAACAGCTGACTCTTAATATTTGGAGCTATTTTTACAACTGACATGCATCATACTAATTACCTGTTGGAGTCATGTGCTTACGGTGATACATAGACCATGAAATACTGTCACTGTAAAGTATTTTTCTTAAGCCATCATGTCATCCAACTGTGTCAGAGTAGACATTTGATATATAACTCTTTGCTTCTTTAAATCAAAAACTCTTAACTCATAGAGCGCAAAGACTCTTTGTTTGCCATGCAAACATCGGTTTGTGCAGAACTGTAGCACACCCTTCCCTGCACTTAGTGTTACCAGCAGGTGGAGCTGATGTCCTACAGTAAAATACAGTAACTTGGAGGAAATTTTTCTTGATGCTTCATTGTACTTGTTTTATCCCAAATACTACTACTGCATTTTCTAAACACTTGATGATTTTGCTGGGTCAGTTGCAATTTGAATATACAGGTTTTTTCAAGCATCTATATTTAATTTTGCCAGAGGGCTGTCCAGTAGTTTTGTGTAGTTGGGATTTTCCCCCATGTTTTCAAATGTCTTGGAGCTGTACTGCAGGAAAAGGAAGAAAGTTGGACACTAATGTTTTTAAAGTGTGTTTTTGTTTCTAAGATCAGGTGAACTGTTCTCATAATTTAATACAGACATTTTTTTTCTTTCCAGTTTTCTAGTCAAACTAATTTCTAGAATGAAATAAAAAGTAAAGAAAATGGTACCAAGGTGTTGTGTCAGAACATGCCTACTTTATTCAAATGTGTAAACGTTGTCAAGTCACACTTTATTTTATAAAGTGAAATGGTTACTTTTCTTGATTAATGAAGGATATAACTTCTAAGTCAGACAGTAGGAATGAGCTTGGTCCTTCTCAAAAAATGCTTGAAGGTCACCAGAGGTGAGAACGAGTGGAAAGATCAGCAAAACAGATGGAAAGGGCAGCATAACCAGAGCACTAGTAAGAAAAAGGAGTGGAGGGGTCTTAGGGAGAAACCAGAAGTAAACACCTGAGTTTTGGGCTGCTCCTTTTACAGTCTTCAAAGGGATGTTTTTGTGAGGACCAAACTTAAGGCTGTTCTCCTACCCAACTTCCAACTCAGTCTCCTTTTCTCCTCCTCTTTTCTTCTGTAAGTGGAGATTACCAGAGATAATGTTAATAAAATTTATCACTTTGAAGCCACTTGAAATATTCATCAACTCCTTGACCTTAAGGATACAGTAAGCGAAAAGTGCTCTTTCACACGCCTCCACACATGCTGCGATGCTGTCCTGCCGCTGCCCTTAGTGGAGCATCAGTAGATACTGTTCTGAGCTCCCTTTTGTGTTAAAGCTGGGTTTCATTTGTTGTTGAAAGGACAGAGGAGGGCGGAGTACAGAAAATCTTTTAATACTGGAATAAAGAAGTTTCCAGTCAAGCCTTACAGCCATGACTTTTCTCTTTGAAGTACTGGAGAAACCAAGATGTGTGGTTCTGGACCAGCCAGGGACAGCCTGAAGACCAAAGCAGATCAAATGAGAAGAGTTGAAGAAGAGAGAGAACAGAATACCTGTCTACCCTCTCTCTCAAAAAAACCCAAACCAACCAAACAAATAAAAAACCAGAAAAACAACAAAAAAAACCCATAAAACCAAACACAAAAAACCCAACCAAAAAAACCAACAAACCCTCAAAAGCCCACAACACCGAAGAAAGTAACAACTGAGAAAACCAAAAAAACCCAACGCCCTACCTCAAAAAAAAAAAAAAAACAAAACCAAAAAAAAAAACAAAACAAAAAAACCCCAAGAAAACCCAAAAAACAAACAAACAAACAAAAACCTTCAGGGAGTGAGAGATGGAAAAAAGTCTGTACTGCGTTGTCTTCTACACTGTGGTTAATAGATCAATGTCTTCCTTTTAGTCCAGCCTGTCTTTGGAAAATAAAATACAACATATTCCATAGAAATGGATTTCTGAGACAGCTTTTTCCCTACCCAGCTGATGATCGAGGGATTTAAGTTTGCGTATCTGTGGTCTTTTCATCTTTTTCCTCTTCTTGACAGCTATTTTTCGGAGGTCGTAATTTCGTTGTACCCACATAAAACATGCATGAGAGTTTGGACCATAATATGACCTAAAAGATGATACGTAGTTACGGCGAAAGAAATAGAGCCCTTTCTTTTTTTGTTTTTAGGAATCTTTCCTTACAACAAATGTTGTTACGAAAAAAGAGGAAAAGCATCTTCTCAAAGTCAGGTATAAAGCTGTGTCTCAGCTTAGACAACTACGTTGCTCTCAAACAGACATCTTTTGAGGTGTCCACTTGAAGTGCAATGTCTGATGTCCTAAAAAAAAAGTGTGCATAACATGCAGGAGATGAACCTCTATTCCCAGGGCTGAAGATTAACACCCAAATCACAGAAACATCTTCCTTTGATGTTTCAAGTTTTTTAAGAAACTCTTGAATTGTGCAGTGAGGTGTAAATATTTAATAAAAGCACACGGTTTTGATTTGCATAGCTTAAATTGATTTTGATAGAATTTGTTTTCACCATTATTTCTTTAACTAAAGCTCCTGGCTGTTTTTAAAACGTGATTTATTTTTTTTTCCCTTATGTTATTTTTACTGATTAATTCTCTGATTGTGGTTTGCTAAGACGATGCTTAAGCATTTCAAATGTAATTTTAATAAGAGTCTCAAACTATGCAATTTTCCCTGCTACTGTAATAAAAGACAAGATAAATGAAAATTTTTTCTTTTTTATTTTTAAAGCTACATTAAACCATAGAAAATAGATTTATTTGTGTCTGTTGCTTTCCCTAAAAGACTGAAGAAAAAGATGGTGTTAATTCCAAAGCAGTTAAATAAAAGCTAGCCTGTCCCACTGAGCTGCTCATACTATTATTGGGCCAAATCTGGGTGTCTTGCCTGAGAACAATATATGTATAAACTAACAGCTTAAGAATTTGGCCCATCGTATCTCTTCCCAAGCCATGGTGTGATTCATTATAATTTTATATCATTGTCCATTTTGATGCCAATGGGAGGCTACAGATTTTTACCCTCTTAAATAATCTCGTTACTGTGTGAGCTACAATTATTACTTTGTTTCAAATGTGCACTGAAGGAAGAAAATAATGTTTGTAAATCTGCCCTGTCCAGAAGCCCCTCTGGGTCATCTTAAGGTAGAAGGAATGAGTAGAACAAATAGAAGAAGAAAAAAGCAAATCGGCTGGTACCTGACTAAATGTTAGGATCTGGTGTTCTAAACCCTGCACAAGTTTGGGAGGTGGCTGAACTTGGCCTTCTGGAGAAGGTCAGGTGCGAAAGAAATTACTGATCAGTATCTGTATGTTATCTGTTACTAGACAGAACAGGGAGCGGGCAGTAAAAGCATTAAGAAAGTAACTGCACCAGATTTTCTGAATTTATCTATGTGTACTTTTCAGTCACTGCATCTCAAGCTCATTTGTCTCTGCATGTCTGCGTCGAAGAGATTCTTTTGTGTTTTTCTTTCACCGTTAGCTTGGGTTTGACTTGATGATATTTCTTACAAAGTGGGTTTCCAGCACTCTGCCAGGTTTTGCAAATATCCTGTGATCTTTCTCTATTTTGTCAACATCCTTCTGCATTGGAAAACCTCAGAACATAACACTTGAGTAGTTTTTCACAAGCGGCTGATGCAGTGCAGCTGTTGTTGTCTTCCTAAGGATCTTTTTTGAAAAATCCAAGGATTGCATTAATCTTCCCAACTGTAGTTTCATGAGAAGGTCCACAGTTAGCAGAAAGCCTACCATGACATCAAGAATTTCTTAATTCTGTCTTCACAGGGTAGTCTCCCAAGAAAGTTTGTTCCCATATGTGGGATTTACAAAGTTGGTGTAGCAACAGAGGTTGTTTGTATACAGGCAATCTGTGGTGTTCTGGTTGGTGAGGTATTCTCTGTCTTATTTGCCCCTCCATCAGCCTTCGTGATCTGCAAGCTTCCTCTGTAATGATTTTAGATTTCAGATCATTAGTTACTTTTCTCCCCATTTTTTTCCTTTTATTTTTTCTGCCTGCAGATTTTATCAGTAATTATTTTCCTCCTGGTCATTGTTCAATAATGTCATGCTTAAGAAATAAACCCTGCTGGAATACATTATCAACATATCTTCCCAATGACAATTTCCTGTTTATAACTGCATCTGGAGACTAATGTAACTAACTTAACTAATACTTTCTTTGTATTGCTTCATTTCCTAAATATAATGGCATGCAAAACTCAGTCAAATGCTTTGTCTATTTTGACAAGCTGCATTTTTTGCAAAATCCGTATTGATCATCATTAATTTCATCTCACTTGGATTCTCTAGCTCTTGAACTTGGTTTATGCCTTTTGAGAGTGGAGACGTGGTAGGGTCATTTTGTTTTTGTTTTTTTTAGTATTGGCACATAATTATTTTCTGGAACTTCCTCAGCATTGTAAGACTTCTTGACTACTTGGAGCAAGCTTTGACCAGCTGTTCTAAAACTCATGCACGTTACTAAGATCTATAGTTTTCATGTTGTAACTGTTGTTTGGGACTCTGAGATTGTGACAGTTGGAAAACTAAGCATTTCATCATCATTCTCAACATACGCTATGGCTTTAAGTCAGTAAAATCAAATATTATTTATGCCTCCTTTCCATTATTGCACAAAAATACTTATGCGTATCTTGCTTATAGAAGGACATTTCCAAAAAGCCAGGGTTCGTTCAAGTTGAAGGCTGTTCCAAATGGAGGTGTGCCCCAGGATTGGCTATTGCATAGGTATGTTTCTGTGCACTCTAAAGTACATTGGAAATTGAGATGCCCAAACTGTCCAGGTGACCTGTGGGTTTGTGGTCATTCCGTTTAACGCGTAGCGAAGTGAGCAAAGCGCAGAGCTCTGTTGTACTGTGAAAAGAGACTACCTATATCCTCAAAGTTTTATCCAATAGAAGGACATAATCAAATTGCAAATCAGAAAGGAAAGCTGGTGGAGTGGGGGTATTGAGTAAATGTATGAAAGTGATCTGAAAAACAATTTAAATTTTGTATTCATCTTGGAAAAAAAATCTGAGCTAATAAAACATTGATTGGCGTATCATTTTCCTGTTTTCTAAAGCAGAGACTTAAGAAAGAAACAGGTTAAATAGGTAGTATAAAATTTAAGTCAGATTTTGGGGTTTTTTTAAGTAGTGATTTTTATTAAAGAAAAATTTTTTTTTACCTGTAGTGAATTTGAATTGTCCTAGAAAGTCAAGAAATGTTGTTGGGCAAAATGCCTGTAAAACCAGTGATTAGACTTTTTATTTTATTTTCTATAAAATGGTTGGTTTTTATTAAAAAGATGTGTATGAGATGACCCACCATAAATAAAATAAAGGGATGGGGATAGTCATTAAACTGTATTAAAAAGTATACTCTAAATATGTGAGGAATAGGCTTGAAAATAAATAGGAAGGCAGGAAAAGGATGTGTATATTGCAAGGGCTATATACATGATACTGAAGAGAGGCAGAACTAGATGTTAGATTTGCTTGACTTTTGCCTAGTTGGTTGTCGCTAGTTAAGTCATCATTTACAAACCTTCCTAAAATATATGGCCAATGACTGTAACAATCCTAGCTGTTGAAATGTGAAATGGGTATTTAGATTTAAGAGTTTGTTTTGAGAATGGCATTGGGTAGTTTATATGGGGGTTTGGGGGTTTTTTTGGGTTTTGGTTGTGTTTTTTTTTTAATTAACTTGTGAAGCATGTGATACTTACCAGCTAATGTGATACTTTAATCAGTAATAAGCTGGCTATGTCATGCTACTGTATGAACTTACTAGGATTAATTATAAATTAAATGTTTAGTTACTAAAATTTTCAGTAAGTGCGCTTTCAGAGTGAGGAATAAAATTGGGAGGAAGGGAAAAGCAGATTAATTATGTAGTTTTAGGGTGGTTCTTAAAACTAGTTAATAATTTCCCATGAACAAAGATTCACAAGATTTTCCAAGTACTAGTTGGCATAGGAATAGGGACAGAGCAAAATCCCAAACCCTCAACTATCACTTGAATAATTAATTGAAATTGGGGCTTTAGGTGTTTGTGGGGGAGGTATCAGTTGGGTACAGCCAGGTACTTCACAATCACAAGGCAATTCAGGCTTCTGTCTTCCAGGTCTAACCCTTCTTAAGATAGGTTAGCACCCTTGTTGACATCCTAGACTATTTATGCCATTGAAATTCATTGCCCTCACTGAATTTTTATGTAGTTTATTTGTACTGATGGTGAATTATGCACTCAATTATTCCTGAGCGGGAACAAGTTTTGAGGACGATATGTTCAAACATAGAGCTGCGAAGCAGGGACTCCAGCTCCTCTGGCCTTCAGTCAATCATTGTCTTTATTTATGCATTTGAAAGTACCATTCCAGGCTGTCAGAGACTGGAGAGAGGAAAAGGGTAACAAAGCGAAATATAGAGCAATTCTGTGTCTTTGATAAGAAAGTTACCCAAATTCACTCCTTAACTGCCATGCCATAGCAAATTTTAGATACTCTGCTTATTTTATATGCAGTGTTCATGAGAGAAAGGTCAGATCTAGCAGCTAGGAAAGCTGATAAAAAGGATGGAAAATTTATTGATTAGGACACATTGCCCCACTCAGTCACTTAAAATGTTGTCCAAGCATCATCTAGTGAACTGTTAGCAAATAAATCCTGAGAATATGATAGAAGAGATCAAGTATTTCTTAGGTGTTGACAACTGGAGTGCTTTCAAACTGAAGCTGTTTAAAAGAACTGATTTCCTTAGAGGAACATGCGGGAAGTACCCCCTGTGCGTCTGCACAGAAGTGAGTGTAGAAATAGTGGGACGTGGAAAACATGACGATGTTCGCTGCTCAATGACCAAGCAGTTGACAAACTGTCTGAAAGTGTTCATGTTTCTACTGTTCTCCTAGAAAACTCTTGCGAAAGTTTAAATTAAGTGCACAAACAGCAGATAAAAGTCTCAAGAGAACCAGCTAAGTAATTTTAACATATTTTTTCTTGAATTATAAGAATTCTATAGCATGCAGTAAGAAATGCTCTTCTGTGCCCAACTGTGACTTTGGGAATGGTTGGTGTTGTTTATAAGAGCTTTTTGAAGACAGAAGGAAGCAACCTCAGGTGAAAGGATTTGAGAGGAAATAAAAAAAACTTACCAGTAATGCGATGGCTCTTGTATTTTTCATCTTATAGTTTGCAAGACATATCAAGAAATCCGAAGGCCAGAAGACACCCAAAGTTGAGTTACAGATCTCAATCTATGGTGTGAAAATTCTAGATCCAAAAACAAAGGTAAGAGACTTGTATGATTATGGTGCTAAGCTAGTAATCAAATATTGGTTTAACTGTTTTCAATGTTTTTATCATTTTATATTTTAAAAAAGTATTATGATGAAAGCCATTCTGGTGATGGAAAATTCTTCTAAAATACCATTTTTTGTTACAATCCATCAGTGACATCTTCCCAGGAAGGTAGATGATACTCCAAAATACAGACTGTAGCTAATGAGGGATTTAATTTTTTGAATCCTTTCACACTAGAACTTTTAAACTCTGAGGAATATGAAAGCACTGTGGTAATTAAATGTTAACACTGCATATGGTAAACACCTTTCCAAATGGTCCCCACTGTGTGGGTGCCCACATGTAGGTGTTTGCAGGTGAATGAGGAGACAGTTTGTCTGCAGTGACTTATTCTTCATGCTGCCGCTTTGGAACTGTACCTCTCTTTCCTTAACCTGTTCATTTTTTTCCTCCTTTTCTTGTTTAAAAAAAAGTTTTTATTGTATCTCCCCTCCCTAGAATGCTTGTGTTTCTCAGTTGTGTTACCTATTTCTCTGTCATGTGGCAGACCATAAGCACTACTGTAGGCTTTTCATCTGGCACAGCATGACCATTCCTGCCTTGTCAGCAGTTAAGTCCATTGAGTCATCCCGTGGATGGGTGTTCTGTTCCTTTGTTTTCTCTGGTATTTTGCAAGGGGTTACATGGTAAGCCAAACATCCTCCTCACAGACTTCAAAGAGGAATAATGAGATAAACATAATCAAGCTAAAAAGTCTTTATTCAATAGTCAGCAATTCTTAACATCTGAGTGCTCTTAAATCTTTTATACATATATTGAATGTTGGATTTGAATGAACTGTTTGTTACCACTTCTTAATTCTGGACTAATTGCTACCATTCAGACAGTGATACTGCCTTTTGAGAAAAGGTAGCTTTAGTTCAAGGCTATACCTCCTTGCAGCCTACTTTCACTTCAGAGTCTTGGTACAACCACAATTCAACAGTTCATAAACAGAGGTGGCAGGACATAGCCATGTCAACTTTAATTGCAGCTTGTGCATCTTTCTTACATCATAGGGCAGAAAGGGGTACTAAACCCCATATCCTGGCAAAAACTGTTTTAAAATAACAGTTTTAAATGCCGAAAATATGTTAGTCTTCCTGCAGAGATTAACAGAAAGCTGTGGGACAGAAGTTCCTGGGAGAATAGGAACGTTCTAATCTCTTAGCAATGTTGTTATTACATCTCAAATGGTAATCGACTGTGAGTAGTCTTTTTATCTCCCCCACTGCGTTTCTTAGTTACATGTAAATGTAAATTTGAATCAAGTTTTCTTTCTTTTTGCACAATTTGTAGATGCTTTAGGAAATGACTTAAATTCCATGTTATCATCGCTGATTACGATATTTTTTTCTGTGTGTTTTTGAAACAAATCAGTATTGTTACAGAGGAATATTGGTTTATATTCATGTGATGACTATTAATTGTGGTAGGAACAGGAGGCCTGTGTATGTATAAGAACTTGATTCTGTACTTGGCTCTCAAAAAAGGAGGATTACAGAAAAGTGATTCTGTCCGTAGATGATACAAAATAGTTATATGGATCTATAAACCTAAAAGAACCAGAACAAGCATGTGGTGTTATATGTAACTGTTAAAGGGCTACAACAGAAAGAGATGAAACGTGAGAAAGATTTGGCAACACGGGATAAGTAGGATACACAGAAGAATAGCTGTAAGACTGAGAAAAGGAACCCAGTTGGGACAAGGGGAAAAGATTGCCGATATGGTACATTTTTTTGATAAGTGGTTGTGTGCAGAGAGATCATGCCCTTGTTTATGAGCTTAGAGCAATCTGGGAACCCCAGTGCTGCACAGAAACTTCCTTGGTTTTTTAACAGATAATAGTTCACATCTAAACTGCATATTTTCCTTTAAAGCAAATACTACTTTCCCATGTAATAAGCCAAACAAAATAAAATACCAAGAAGAGACTTGTTGAAGAACAACAACAAAAAAAATAGTTTATTTCAGTCTTGTCAAACTCTTTCAGCTGAAGAGCATTACCACTGCAACTTTTTAAATAACTGGAACATGCTTTTTAATAGCAAGTGGAATATAGTATTGAAAGTGTGCAAATAGTAATGTTTAAAAGCTCTTTATGTAGCACCTTAAGTAAGCAATTATTTAGATGTCTAATTTATTTCTCTGTGCCCCTGTATTTGGATAACAAAGTAATTTTTTTTTTTTCCAATATTTAAGAGACAAAGGTAAGGACTTATTAAAGTAAAACCATTTTAACGAACCCTGGGAGCTGATGAAATCTGAAGATGGTGTGCACCTGGAAAATGGACAGAGTATTTTACATAACCAGTCCCTAAATAAATTGCACAGTGAGGCATTAAAACCAATTTTCTAGAACAGAAATTACTGTACAAATAAACACTTCCAGATAAATGCTATCCAAATAAAAACTTCCTGCTTACATTCAGTAAAAATGAGAACATTTGTTAGGAGATGAGTTTGCTAACTTCTGTTATACTTTAAGTCCATTTTTGGGCGCTCTCATGTAGCATGAGAGACATTCGAAAATGTTACTGCAACTTGCCTGCTCTTATGTACATTAGGAAATCCAGAGATTTACTTTGTGCATCTTTATCCTAAGTATAGTAATTTCTTGAAAATAGTCTTTCTTTTTATTTGCAGGAAGTCCAGCACAACTGTCAACTCCATAGGATATCATTTTGTGCTGATGATAAAACAGACAAAAGAATATTTACTTTCATATGCAAAGACTCAGAATCAAATAAGCATCTGTGCTATGTATTTGACAGTGAAAAGTGTGTAAGTATGCAAGACACTTTAAAAGAATTTAGGTGACTGTTAACGGACTTTGTTCTGCTTTGAAATAAAACAGTAATGGTTGATAAAGGCAGAGAGCCTGCCTTTTAATTGGGGTTACTTTGATGGAATCTTTCATGCCAATATAGTGTCTTGTAACCTAGATGAATTAATGTAAAGTAGAGCCTTTTTCTTCATTGATCCAAGGTGCTTTTGTGGGACAATTCTTCTTACTACCCAGTTTGATATCCTAGGCCAAGCATCTGCAATACTCTCGGAGAACAGACTGCATCCCACCAAGGCTGAAATGTTTGCACAGCTGTTTTGCAGAGATTGCTGCAACCCTGTGGCTGAGATACCCTCACAGGCTCTTCTGCTGACGTGTCTGCCTCAGATTTTTTTTTTTTTCTTACAGTAAGGTTCCCCCTTCTCTGCCTGCTCCCCTTTGCCACGTCTTTCCAGTTTGTTAGTGCCTTGATGCGCTACCAGAGAATTGCACCAACCACTGACATTCTGTCGTGTCTGAGATAGAACAGGGCAACTGTTCAAAAATGTGCAATAGCAGAAAAAAAACCCCAAAACATTTAGGACAGGAAATGAAGAAAATGGTGTCTAGCTGAAACAGAGTCATGTGTTTACCCTGGCAGAAAGTAATTAACAAATAAAAATACTGGAATCAACACCAAAAATGGATGTTTACGGGTTTTTTTAATGATCTGGAGCCTCTCTTTTTGTTTTATTCTGAAGTAGCTGAGAGCTCATACAAAGAAAATACTAAGGAAACTATATTTTGGGGGGAAAAAAATGCATATTCATGTCTGTCTATATGCAATTATGTAGCATTCTGTGTTACTTCACAGTGTTTCTGATTATTTGTTGTTTACTTGCATTACTCCTGTGTTTTCAGTAGATATTGTTCAGAATTGCTATAAACATCTGTTCATTTCTCTTCAAATTTCTGTCCTGCGCCTCTTTTTCACACATTTGCATGATTTTAAATTGCCCTTGTAGTCTCTGCAAGTGCACTAGTGCCATTTTTTTTCCAGACTAATGCACCGTTTCTTCTCCTCTCTAACCTTATGTTTCACTTACTGCACTTTTTTCCCTCTCTTTCACTGTTTGTTCATCAGTACTCTCAGATTTCAAAGGATCTCACCTCAGTTGGTACTTTTCATTTCAGCCAGCCTTCGTCCTTTCAAGAAGATAGGACTGCATACTCCCGGTGTCCCTTACACTTTTCTTTTACTAACATAAACAGTTATTCTCTAAAGCAGTCCTACTTCAGCTTTTTTGGTGTAATTTGGTTAAAATAATTTCTTCTGTGTTTGTTTTTTGGTTTGTTTGGGTTTTTTTTTTCCTATATAAAGATGGTTGTATGGTTTTTTTCCACTGTACAAAGATAGAGAGGATAATTCCCCACTCCTGTAGAACTCAGGTCTTCACAGACCTCTACTGAATGACTTTACTGTTACACTGATGTTTAGGTAAAAGGCTGGGAGCATCATGTTCTCTACCATTTTTATGCATCCAGCCCTTCGTGTTCTTAGAGGTAGTGAAGGAAAAATATTCACAGCATTGAGCAGAATGCTCTGCTTTCATGAGAAACAACCAATTTCAGGTTTTCATTTCAATAAAGAAGAGAAAATTGTTTAGCTTTAGCCAGATTAATGTTTTTTTCCCATTTTTTTTTTGTTCCCCTGCCAAATTGTTTAAGAAAATAAAAAAAGTTATCATTTACTGTGTTTACTTTCTTTACTAAAGTTCAAAGGCAAATGGTGTATCCATATATTCACCTTTTATTGGTGCCTCTTGTAAGTCCGCATTTTTTTCTGAAACTTTGGTGTGCTCAATCAATTTCTTGTATGCTTATTTCTACCCCTGTTGTTTTTAAAGTACATTTTCTGCACTGACTGTTTATACACATCATAACATATGATGCAAATCAGCATAGAACTACTGAATTATTATGTTTTGCACATATAAATGCAAATTCTGTTTGGTTGGACTTTGTAATCTTTGTAAATCCAAAGTATTTTTAAGTTGCTTTCATGGTATTTTCTGTCAAGGTTTTTTCCTGAAGAGTGTTTGCCATGCTCCTTTGTGGTGTTGACTTCATGATGGATGAAGCAAACCCTTTGAACATGATACATGCTGTAAAGTATTTTGTGATCATCTGAAGTGAAAGTAATTATATAAAGTATTATTAATATACTAATTTCAATCTTCTGTTTTATGTAAAGGCAGAAGAGATAACTTTAACAATTGGTCAAGCGTTTGACTTAGCTTACAGGAAATTTCTGGAATCCGGTGGAAAAGACGTTGAAACAAGGAAACAAATTGCAGGTTTACAGAAAAGAGTAAGTTCTGAACTATATTTTTTAAAGACATAAAAGGACATGCTACTGTATTTGTGTTATCTGCTTTTTATGACAGCATAATTTCCAGCCTTATTCTTAACTTACTAAGAATTGCAGCAGATACTAAAAACAGAAAACTGAAAAAAGACCTGATAACTGTGAAACAGTATTTTATCTTTTACCATCTGGCAAGGTCGTTGAAGAGAAAAGCAAGGTTGAAATATGGAAGACACAGAAATTTAATTTTTTTTTCTAATCAGATAACTAGTTAAACATTGCTTCTAAATCACCAGATCTCAGATAAAACTTACTGTCAGTGGACGCTGTTGTTGAAATGAATGAATATCCTAATAGCTCTTGCAATAACCACTTGCTTTGTAGATTCAAGAATTAGAAACTGAAAACACAGAATTGAAAAATAAAGTCCAAGATTTGGAAAACCAGTTAAGAATAACACAAGTACATGCATCTCCAGTAAGTACATGAATACATCAGAAGTTACTCTGAATTTATCATCGTTGTGTTATGACAATTATTAGCACCTATGCTGTTTCTAGTGATTGTGATTAACATGCAGTGATCATGTAACATATCGTCTAACAGTAGGATTGTGATAAGCCAACAAAAGTGCAAATTGCAGTCTCTCAAGTTGTGGTTCTTTAATCCCCTTGTCATACCTATTTGTTGCTGCCTAAAGACAGTAAATGCTTATTCTAGTAGATATCTAAGCATGCCAGCTAAGGATGAAGAACTCTGTTCTGCACTTAAAGCATCTGATTCACGAATGCTACTTGAGATTTTTCTAGGAAGTTTCTGTCACAAACATATTGTCACTTACAACTGGCATTTTCTAAATGACTTTTAAAAAATTTTGTCTGTCTTTCAAAGGAGTCATTAGGTCTCAGGAACTAACATTGGGTCGGCAGGTAAAAAGGAGCAAGTGCGGGTTCCTGATCATTGGAAATTTCTAATGCTTTCTGCAATTCCTACAGATGATCACAATAAAAGTATTTTTAAATGACTGACTGACAGTTACTTACATCTAGGCAGGACCTCTAAAAATACAGGTTGTATTGCAGACTGATCCTAGTGACTCCCCTCTTGGTGTATTCTATCTATACAGCATTAGGTAACTGAAAATAAATAAAATTTCTTAATGTATATGTAGTAAAACCTTAGAAAAAGATGGGCTGCTTTTAAGCTGTGCATTTTGAACCTCCTTGTTCCTGCCCTGGATATGCGCCATTTCACTTTAAGTGGATGTGTAGAAATTTGGGGAATGTAAAAGTATGTTTATAACGGTGATGACAATTTTTCAGTAGCGTCTATACAGTCCCTTGATATTGATTAGATGGTTGTTCCCATGAAGAACTGTTGTTACATTTTACTAAAATCTATTTAGAGGAGAGAACACCATAAATTACAAATACTGTGTAACTGCCACAGTGAAAATTTTATATTGTGGATGTCATCTCACTTATGAAGCATTCAGTGATAGGTAATCAACTTTAATGCTAGATTTAAAATCAATTTAGTCAATTCTTTAACCTTTTATTTTCCTCAATTGGGATGGCAGCTAGTTTGTTTTTATTTATTAATATAATGACTAATTGAATTCAATTAAACAGGCTTTTAAGTCTCTTGTGATAGATGCATTTCTCTTTCATTTATATTAATGAAGAACTTGGTAATTGTATTTAGCAAAAAACTTAAAGATGATTATTAACAATGACCAAAAAATACTCTGTAGTTTGTGATTTATTTTGTCTTTTAAGACAATGGTGTCTCATTCCTTATTAAAGAATTAAGATCTAAATTTGGAAATTTGCCAACCATTTGTAAAAATCTCTCCCTAGATGGTGTTTTATTGGTAATTATTATTGGTACAATGAATATGCATATTGCTTAAATAGCACTGTCGCTACACCAAAATTATAGATAATTATTCATATTAAAATATTAATTCGTTTTAATAAATCACTAGCAGCTATTCGTTTCACATATAATTTTATTGTTTTATTTACTCCTTAATCTTTATAAAGAAACCCACAAACATTTCCTGTCACAAATTTCTGAGTTTCCTCATTATTAGAATTGCAGTAAGAGCCATCTAACAGCCTATTTAGTGTCTAAATCAATTCTGCCACAAAATAGATTTATATAAAAGAATAAATATTGGAACAGGTTGCCCAGAGAGGTTGCAGCTGTCTGTAGTTTTGGAGATACTCAAAACATCCCTGGACATCGTCCTCAGCAGCTTTTGCTAATTGCATCCTGCTTCAAGAAGGAGTTTGGATTAAGCTGCTTTCCTCAGATATGATGCTTTGATCAGTTGTGCAGCCAAAAATAAAAAAAAACAACCAAGCAAAACCAAACACATTTTTAGAAAAGTGTCTTTCTCAAATCTAGGAATATAGCTATATCCACCAAACACTATCAACTTTTGTGCCTTACCAGGAGACATTATTCAAGTAAGTCTGTTTTAAACTAGATTGGGTACATTGTAACTCAGAGCTCTTCATTGTGCTAGCATGAGAGTAAGTACATATAAATGCACAATTAGGTTGAAAATAAATGAAGGAATGGAATAGTGAGGTTATGAAGTGACTTCAGTGTGGGGAAAAGGAAGCATAAATAATTTTAAAGTAGTTTGAGTGCAGTGGATGTGATTTGATGATACCTGTCTTTTCTTTTAGTATGTGAGCAACAAATATGTATGAAAGAAGGAAATTACAAACAATTCCTAAGACGATTGCCGGTTATAGTTTGCAATTAATTTTATACAGTTTGCAATTAATTTTATACACTTATAATTCAAATCAGCTATCATTTCAAGCATGACTTTGCAAAGTCTCAACTCCTATTAGAAAAAAGCTGCAGTGGCGCAAAGAATATTTTCCTCTTTTTCCATATAATTTCTGTTATTAAAAAGATCACTTTAGATTTTGAAAAAAAATTAGAGATTTTTTCCTGAATTTTTAAACTTAAAACTTTTAAGTACCATATTGTTAAAAATATCTGTACTACTGCTGCTCTATGTCTTCAAAATTAGAAAAGAAAAATAGCAGTTTCATCTTGTGATCATTTTGTCAGAGTAAAGTTTTCAAATCTGCTGATGGTATTTTGTTAAGTGCTGAAATAAAATAGCTTACATAATTGAAGCAGAATATCCAGCATGGGGGATACTACCTCATCTGAGTCACTTCCTAAGCACTTTTGGTTAGAGGGGGGAAAACTTGCTTCCCTGCCGATATTCTTTGTGCTACGTGCTAGGAATATAACATAATAATTCTTGTGATTTAAAACAGATTTATTAAACTATAAATTTTAGGTTTCCTTACAGCTTTCATATCCGTGCTATTGAATTATAAAGAGATGACAGTGCCGTACGAGAGCTTTCTGAAGCTTTTTTAGGCATAATAAGTTATTTGGTTTATTTATATTTAGTTAAATTGATACAACTATAAATCCTTATGTATCAGTCCAGTTTGATGTTGTTCTGTGTGCTGAGGTCTAGAGAGGGATCATTTAATGTTCGATTGAAACTTTAAGCCCTGATACTTCATACCTAATATGGTAGAAGTACATGCGCCATTAACTGACATCACAGTAATTTGTAAAGAAATGTTCAGTTTCCAGAGCCAACTACCAATGGTTATAAAGATATTTCTGTTTATGCTTAAATAGTATCTTGGATTTTCATATCTTATGCTTTCCTTTTTGTATGTGGTTCGCATGCTGTTTGTACTTTCTCAACATTTGTCAGATGTGCTGACATGGCTTTCCTGTCTTGTAGGTTGTTGACTGTGCTCTTCCTTTAGCAATTATTGCATGGTCACAGAAATGCTTGGTAATCAGCAATTGATTTAACACTTCAGAAGTCAACACTAGTGACTTGATTAAACAAATATGTACTTAAAGAAGCAGAAGATGTTGCAAGGGTCTGTGATGACAGTTCAGAGAACATGACAAATACAAACATTGAAATCACATTGTGTGCTACATCCTCTTGTCCTTTAATCCCCATCCCTGTGGAAGGGAGATCACAAGCCACGTGGTCTAAGCAGGTATCATTTCAGGCTGACAATGGGTGTGTATTTTCCTTCACCATGAGAGAAGACTTAGGGGTTTTAGTATTTATTGCAGCTGTAGTGTGAAACAGGGCTGTTACAGACACCAAGTGATGTCACTGTCATGCTTTATTTGTTAAAATACTGATCTATGACAGAATGCCTTTCCCACTTGTCAGTAACTGAGAAACCACGGTATCATTTGTATGCAGTGCCAGTCTATCATTTCTTTACTCCTGCTTCTTCCTTCTAAAGTTGATTGATTTTTGTGTCTTTAATTATTCTACACACATTAGTCTTCCTATTAATTTTTAATGAAATGAAGTACGTAGAAAATACCTTCAGAAATTTGAAGTTCAATTCTTTTTGTATTACTTCACTGATGCTTGACATTGTTGTTTAAAAAAAACAAAAAAAACCAAAAAAACACAAAAACAAAACCAAAAACACCCAATAAACCATTTCTGCTTTTTCTGACAGTGAAGCTAAAGCTCAGGTCTTCTGATTCCCACAACATTTTCCCATGAACAGGACCAGATTGCATCTCCTGTTCTCACCTCATTATCAAAAAGACAATAGAATCTGAGAGCATCTTTAAACTGTCGATGGATAACTTAATATGTATTTAATTTTAAATGTTCGGCTCATTGCACAATTTTTAAAAAAAAAATCTAGGCTCAGCATGCTACAGTTCTAAGTAGATACTTCCAGACTGTCATTTAAAATAAACTTTTCTAACTTCCTATTGTCATTTAAAATAGGCTTGCTAACTAAATATGAAGACATACATAAAGCTATTTGCTGGTATTCATACTCAGGATCAAATATAGTACTATCAAGACTTAAAATTCAGATCCTCTTTTACTTCCAAAGTGTTCTAAAAATATTTTGTCTAGTTTATCAAAGTTGGTACTTTACATATGTGATGCTCAAGAATAAATTATACTGGTCAGGCTGGACTGCAATATGTGACTTTACTAACAGGTTTACTTCTGTAAAAGGAGTCAGTGGTGTTCATGTATTGAACTCTTGGGTAATAATGTAGAACACTTCATTTGCAAAACATAGTGCTAAAATGTCTCAATTTGCTCATCTCTGACATCAAAATGTCTACAAAGAATATTGCACATCAGTGGTCTAAGAAGGAAACGTAAGCAGTGAATTGTAAGCTGAAGCTTCATTTTAAGCACAAAATTAAAAATATTTCGGATGACTGATAGTCTCACATGAGAGAATATTTTTCCAGCTGAAACATCTGTTATTAATTAATTAAATTCTTCTTTAGGCAAAAATAATGAATTGGAGTATTAGAGTGTTTACTGTGAGCCATAAATTGCTCTATTTAAAAAAAATCCACTAGCATATGAAAGTTGAAAATAATAAAAAAAATTAGGACTGACTTTTCTCTCTGCAGTTCATAAGTAATGCAAGTTACAGGCTTGTTTGGGAAATACGAAGGGAAATCTAATCTAAACTGCTTTCCTTATTCTTCTTGCATGTATTGCAGATTTTTTGCAGGCCATGTAAGGGTTTATTTGAGGACTTATTTTAAAATACTGGCGGACTGAAATGGTTGCAAACTATATGCATGAATAATGCAATTACGTACCCTTTACATTTTTTCAATGTGTAAGCAGATGCAAAGCATTGGCAGCAGTAGGCTTCTGCTTTTGAGGGATGCATTTGCTGTCAAAAGTACCTTGTTGCTTGGTGCTTCAGTGTCACTGAAAATATTTCTGTGGCTATTCTAAATCTAGCCTTATGGCCAAATCAACATCAATCTAATTTAGGTGCTTTTTCTATCAGTTCATAAACTATATGGGAAAGATAAAATTTCTTTCTGAACTTATAAAAGAAGCCATTAAAAGCAATGAGATCATAGTTGGAAACAAAACAAAGTAGGTTGTATAATCAAATACTTTCGCATAAAATGTATTATGAAAGTTGAACATGGAATTATAAATTTTCTGCACACTTTCTCTCTTGGGGTGTTGTAACTAGTTAGGTTTAAGTTTGTTCAGCACATTCAGTAAATAATAAAGTGCTTAGTGATCATTTTTTCTACTTTTGGGTTATGTTTTTAAGTACACTAGTCTTGCTAAAACTTTAAAAATTTAGTCCCTAAAATGTCTCTATTTGCCAATACAGAAGTGTTATGCAATAGAAACTGTCACTTTTTTTCATTTCCTGTCAAGGACATGCTATCCCAAACTAGGAGTTTGCTTGGAGTAGTTTGCCTTAGTAGCTGCGCTTACATGTGCCATGGGAAATATTGGCATGGGATGTTTCTTTTGTCTCTCACTCCCTTGCACGTACAGCTAAAGTTTCCGTTACTCTTATATCTGTCCTGTTTACTTTTCATCTGTTTTAGTGGCTTGGCAATACATTAGTCACTGGTCTTTTTTGCATTTGGGCTTGATTATATGAGGACAATCCGATTTTCATTTTGTTGTTTGCTTATGATGACACTGCTCGAGTTTGTATCACAATAGGACTCTGGATGCTGCTGCTGTGTATAAATCCAGCCTCCAAAGATCAGTGCATCCCTGGGAACGCTGTTTCACATGATATCTTTTTTTGCTATTTATATTGCTAGTGTTGCCTAAAGCAGCCTTGGTTAGCTGCACGCACAGCCTTCATGTGCGTTAGCTGTTAGATACATTTGGCACCCTCAGTTTTGATAGTCAACTGACCAGTAAACCATTGTAGGCCACTAAGGAACCTCTAATGAGATAAGAGAGATTTTTGATCTGTTTTGGGCTTGGCTGAAGTTTATCACGTGTGCCTTTAAGGTTTTTTCTTGGAGCAGCATGTTTGAGGCAGAGAAGGAGATTCTGACAACTGCATGACCCTGAAGTTAGATAGAAGAAAACAGGAAAATATTCAGGAAAATAACTTAAAAGAGAGAATGAGGAAATACAAGAGAGGCAGAATTGAAAGGCAGCAGGAAAAGATATGGGGAGAAAGAGCCCCCAAAAGAACGGTGTTCTTCAGTTCACCGTAAGTATTGTCGAAGAAGTAGTATGTAATACATATTCCTATCATGGCAGTGTTGCAAAATAATCTCCATTTTTACATGGAGCATTAAAGATACTGATTGATTAGACCTTTTTAAAAAGTTATTTAATTGTAACTTAGAAGCATAGGCCACCTGCACCTATTACACTCATTAAAAACCTTTAACACACTCGTGAGAAAGTCCCAAGACAGATGTTGGAACTGTACACATGTTTCAGAAAACAGTTTTGGAATGTGTTTGGGCATATTACTTGATTCATGTTTCCATTAAGACTGCCAAGTGGGAAAATGCAAATGTTTTTTCTTCGCCTGTCTTCTGCTCTTTCAATTTTACAATATTCTGTATTCAGTTCAATGAGCACTTCTTCATGAGGGTTTAAAATTCTGTTGTGTTTGTGATGTTAAAAAAAAATAAATTTGAAATTGCCTATGTCAGATTTCGTGTTACTGAAAAAGTACTAAGTGAACCAGAGATGTAGCAGTTAATAAATCTGCTAATGCTTATACAGTATTTTATGAATTAGTGAATTAATATGTCCTTAGTAGTCCCAAATCTCAGGTAGCTTGTAATCAGTGGGTTTGTAACTAGCTGCATAATTTCCAATTCAAGGTCACTCACAGTTCACTATAACATTCACTGCAGTTATTCACAATGACTGTTCTATATATTACCAACTTAAATGTTCTAACAAAGAAAAAATTTTCCAATTCATTAATACACTTATGTGATTCCTATGAGATTATGACATAGAGATTGCAATGACTGTCTTGAGACACCTAGTAAAACAAACAATTTTGAAATGATGTCTTGATTAACAAAAACTCAGTCGTGCTATGCTCTCTAGTGTGATGCAGCCAAACAGTGCACCTTCAGCATCATGCTAAGTAGAATGACTCAAAAATAAATCCTTTGACAGGCATATAATAACATCTAATTATAATAAAGACCAAGTCCACTCGACTGGTATGTTAATTTCATTAAGAATGATTTCATGTTGTTTTCTTGTGTTGCTGAAATGGGGCCCAAATTGGAAAGTAGTATGTCAACATGACCAATACTACATGTTCAGTGTTACACAGTGAGAAACTCAGACAAAATACAATTGCCATATAACATGGCAATTTAATATATTTTTACTATATTTTCTTCCCTTAAAATTTGGTGTAAGAGTATTAAGTTTCAGAAGTTATACCCTTTTTAGGTTGCATTCTTTAGACTAAGGGTCTGTTCCCTTCTCCTCTTGCATTTTCTGACTCTGGCGATACTTCCTACATTTTAAAAGCCTTCTGTGCAATCCTTCTGTTTGTGACCTTCCAATGATTATTTTCCATTGTTGAATACACTTCGCTGCTGTACCTGTCCTGTCTGTGGGCTGCTTGAATGCGTAGGGCGCCAGGCAGAAAGCCGCTGTCAGCCTCGCAGATCCTTCTGGGTCACGGGATGCAATGCGCAGAGCAGTGCACGCAGCACAGGTCCCACCGCCCGGTGCTGGGCTTCTGTGCTGCCCTGAAAATGAATTACTAGTGAAAATTCATTATTGACAAGACGCATTCCCAAAATGTCATATGAAGCTTGACACCCTATATGGTCTGACATGTCCTAAGATTATCGCTTATCAGATAAATAGGAGGAAGCGTCACCTCTCAATGTTCAGGGCTCAAATGATACAGATAGTGTATATTCTGGTTTTGTATTGAAACCTTTCATTGCCTGGATTTGATATATGTTCGTCATCCTTATAGTTTTACTGCTTTGCATCCTATGTGCATTTTGCTGGTTTCTGTATGATTTTTTTCATGTGAGATACATGCTTTCTTATGGAAGCTACTCATCCTTAGCTGTTTTGCCTTTCAGGAAAATATTTTGTTTCCATGATTTGACTGTTTGTCTTTAGTATCTTTCAGTGTTTACTATTATGACATCTGTTTTTTCCATATATATGCGTAGCAGCAAGTATTACATGGTAGTAATTACATGGTAGTATTGCAAGTCATCTAGCTGTAGTCTAGTGATAGTCTTGAAATAATAATCAAAATTCTGCATCTTGGTAGTTTTTTGCATTGGTTTTTATTGATTACCATTCCAAACCCTCTGTTTCACAATTCCAGCTTGGCAACAGATGAATTCTTTGCAATTATAATAAAACTTTTTTTTTATCTTATGAATTGCACATTTTGAATAGAGAGTTTTGTGGTGTTTGTTGGTGTTCTCATAAGTATGGCATTGATACTGAATTTGGATACCTGTGCTGTTAACCTGGCTTATCTGTGAGGAAAGGAACTAAGACTAGTTTAAAAATATTTGAAATGTTTTATTTTCTACATAACTCTGAAAAAATGGTTTAAAATCATTGATTAAATCCTGCTCTGCTAGAGTTATGCAAACTTCTAATGAAATAGTCATATCATATTGATTATGTAAAGTAAAATGCAGACTTCAGAATTTTTGCTGCACATATCTACCACTGCTTCAGCCTGGGCAAGTCAGAGGGTTTTTTAGGCAAGGTATAAACTCTTGGCTCTAGCTAAAAAGAAGTGTCTGCACAAGTGTTCAATCCCTTGCGTTAAGATTCAAAGGTGAATCTGTCCTCTAAAGCCTTGTTTTAACTGTCCAAAGCTGTTTTCCTCAGATTTTGAGGTAGGAATTATAACTTGACCTCAACAGAAAGATTGGTTGGGCGTGTTTCTTAAATCAACATTTAAAGACGTCTCCTTCTTGCTTTTCTTTCCAGGATCAGTCCTAAAGGCTTTTTGTTTCTAATTTCACCTGGACAAGATCCATTTCTTTTGAAACCTTTCAGGATTGCAGCTATTTCCCATTCAGGCAAAAAATTTAAGGGTTTTTGTTTTTTATCAAAGTGGACAAAGCCCTCGGCTTCGCTCTCGATACACGGTGAATCTTGCTGGAATATACAGTTGAATACTCCTCAATCATATGTGGCAGCTAGCTTCAGGTTCTTGTCTGCCTAATTCAGACCAGAACCTTGCATTTACCACTTTGTCATCTTAGGTGAACACTCCTACCATCTGTGTTCTGGTATGGATAGTACTCCTTTGCCTCTGTTCAAAGCTGTTCTGTGGATTTGTTAAGAGATCCAGAGAATCTTAGAATCCTCAACATTTTTATTTCCCCAGCAGCAAAGTTTTATTCCATCCTGCATCCTGTGCTGCTGTTGTAGGGACATGAGGATTTCTTTGCTTTGCAACAACAAGTCTCAACTTTTCAGATGAAAATGCCCGCTGAAAATACCAAGTTCCATTAGTTATTCATCCACACAGAAAAGATGGCAGAAGGGTGTTATTGTCCATAAATGTTTAGGTTCTCAAACTCTGTAGACAGGGAAATGAAATAAAGTCTAGTATTGATGTAAACATTAAAATTTGTGCACTGTGAGCTTCTGTTGTAAGGAGATTTTAGTTACATAATTCTTTAAGTATTGGTGGGATATAAATGGTAGGCGTTTCCTGGTTCAGAGAAAGAAAATTCTGACCTGTGCTTTAACCACCAGAGTAACTCTTCTCCTCAGATACGTGCTTACCTGCTGATTTACATGTGCAGATATGAGATATTGCTGGTAAGTTGGTGGATGTAGATATTTATCAGTGCATCTGACACCTGCTTTTGGAAAGATGCCTGTCTTCATTTTCTTGGGTGTAATTATCAAGGAGCAAGTGATCTTCATTCCAGTTAATACTGGGTTACCTCTTACTGTGGTATATTTTTGGATTTTGTTTTAAAATATTTACAAGTTCTGTATCTTATAACTATAGCACTGAACAGCAAGTTGCTGACAAAACTTTTTTGCAGTATGAAATGTATTTTTTTTTCTTCTTTCCCTGATGTTACCACCTTCTGTTCCTCAGAATGTTTTCTCTTTCTGTGATTCCTTTTCAGCTGCTGCACATAAAGTGTGATAATGATGAACATATGTTTCAAAGACCCTCTACTTTTTTCTGGTGTAACAATGAGGATTCACCTCCTTGTTTAGATATCTCTTCCATTACGCTTACTCCTAAGAGTTCTCCTGACTCTAGACTACCATCTGGATTGTTAATACCACCACCTTCAAAAAGTGGTCTTCCAAAGCCAGCCAGTGAATACAGCTGCCCAAGACCTCGTGTAATCCTGCTGTGCAAAAGCTTTTTCAGTTTTTTTTGGCTTTCCTTTGTTCTCTGTTGTGTATTAACTTGTATTAAAAATTTGCATTTTGTACAGTGGTTAAAGGACAGAGCAGATATATCTTAGATTCTCTAGGGATACTCTTAAAATATGGAATTTGTGAAGATTTACTCTTATTTCTACATAGCTTTTTCTCTCCCACCCCCAAAACTTAAATCCTTATTTTCCCACCATGTTTAAATTAGTCCATTAATTAATTACCTCTGTGTTATCTGTCAATCTTTTGTTAAAATTCTTTATATTAAGAGTAGTTATTCAAAACAAACAATTCTAAAGGCCCAACTTCGAGGGCTTTTCCCTCCCGCCCATGAATTAATAGAAAAGCAATCAGCCATTAAATACCTTTTAGCATACTTCATAAAAACTCTGTGCAAAATGAAGGTTGAAAATTATTCTTAAATATGAGATGGGCGTATTGTCTGCTTTTTCTTAGCAATATGCTTATACTCTCAACTTTTCTTCCATTTGCAGGTAACATTTGGCTGTATTTGGCAAACATCCTGGCTTTCCGCATGTGTTCACTAAATAAAAATGCTTCTTGTGCTCATATGTATTCAAAATATACATTTCTTAAAATAACTAAATTATAGTTTTACTTAAACTAGCTGTATTGGTACTATCAAAATGGCTGGTAACTTCAACAAAATGGCATATAGAGAGGAAATGACAGTGTAAAGTTTGGTTTTGCCTTTTTTTGCCTAAAAGACTCATTTAAGACTAAACATAAATACTGTTTGTTTATTTATCAAGCTTCTAGGCAGCCATAAACGCTTAGCAAATAAGGAGAATCTGCATTAGAATTTACTATCTCCAAGACAGTCTAGGATTATCCATCAAGGTTGATGGGAAATGTGGGTTAATATATAGTATGTACTTATGCATTAAACCTGATCCCACCTTCCTGATGCAGACAAAACCTATCTAAAATCAAAGTTGTATAAAGAATGGGATATGAGATTCATTATATGTTTACTTTGGGGTCAAGCACATCCGTTGCCCTGCCTTGAGCAGGAAGAGATGCCACCCAGTGATCTCCCTGACTTAAATTATACTGGTTCTCTGACTTTGCATGGGGGTGCCAGGAGGTTAATGCAAGGTCCATGAACATAGTAAGAAGAGCCTATTGTGTCTAAACATTGTGCACTGAAAACTTTTCGCAACAGATGATCTTTGAAATTGCAATGCTGACTCATGTTGAGGTCAGTGAGAGTTCTGTATGTCTAAAAATCTTAAAAATTAGTTATTAAGTTAATTCAGCTGTGGTCTTGCCAGGGAAAAACATGACTGAGAGAATATTTTTTTAAAATAGACACACCCCCCCCACCCCCAC
>NW_009603306.1:85855-103110 GCF_000690535.1 Cariama cristata
CCCCCCCTAAAAAGCTGCATGTTAAACGTGGATTTTTTCCCCCCCTTGGTATGCTTCAGTATAGGTAGAAATATCTCAGGTTTTTTGAGATATTGAGCAGTTCTAGGTCTCTCTTAATCCAGATTTAAAATATTAATTCGGAACTCCTAAGAACTAGGAAATGTCGGACTTCAGAGTCTAGTTTTCTCTTTAAGCAGTATATTCAGTGGTAGACTGTGGATCAATATCCTTTCCTTCTCAGCAGCCACTGCAGCCTCTGGAGAGAAATAGAACTAGTTCAGGGCTACCTATAGACTTGGCTTAGAAATCCGCAGCATGTGCTGTCAGAGGGCAGCTTCAGTTGCTGCGGCAGAGGCACTGAAGAAAGTAGCATTCCAAAATAAGATTTAGGTCCATGAAACTCTCCTGGACCAGCAGTGCTGAAGACTACCTGCTTGCCAGGTTGTCATATTCATGTATTCTGAATGAAAGGATCCATATGACTAAATTAACTTGGGCTTAAAAATTTTCATGTGAATGTTTTGGTCAGATTGAATCTTATTTGTAAGTAGCAGGCTTTCCCTGCGCCCGGCTGTGTAGTTTTTCTAATACCCAGAATATGGGGGGGGTTGTATTGTCTAAGTAACAACATTAACATGCAAACTAGTTTTGCATACATATTTTATCTTCAGCTTGTCAATCTCAGTTTTAATCGGTTTCATCATCTGTGTTTAGTGTTCAGTTTATTCTGACTTGACTCTGCCTCATTTGCGTCCTGAAGTAATGGACTGATGGCAGGAGGAGTGAATCATTCAAAAACAAATATGTCTGTAGAACCATAGTAATAATGGGGTTTGGGGTTTCTTTACTTATCCGCTATTTTTCTGAACCTTTCCACATTCCTGGGCCTGACTAATGAAATCTCTTCTGTTTCACATTCAAGGATGAGAGTTTTATTTTGTATATTAATATTCAGTGTACTGCATGTTTAGGTTGTTACTTACGAAAACATGTATTTGAAGCTTTGATCACACCAGGTTTTTTAGGTTGTCCAATAAGTGATCATGTAAGGAAGAATTAGTAAACAAGAAATATTGGGATTGTATCTTTTAATTTTAGCTACTCATTCTGTGCACTGCAGAGCACAGCGTATTGCTTTTGCAGTATTACCTTAAATGGGTCTTGTGAACATACCTGTATTCATACATCTGCAATAGAGAACTGCTTGTTGCCAGCTTTTTCAGGTTTAAATGCCAGACATTTCTGGCTGTACCAGATGGACTGAAAATGGAAAAATTACAATGCTGCTTATGTATTGGAGTTTAGCATGTCTTAGACTCTGAACTGCAAATGCCATTTGCTTGGTGTCAGAAGCTGTTTTTTTGCATGCTGATGGTTATTTTTAACTTCTTTTGAAATGTGGCTCTTACCTGCATGCTGAAGAATTCAGTATTGTGATCTTTTTTCATGTGAAATATTGCCCTAATATTTATTGTCCTTATTGTAGGCAGGCAGTGTGACACCTAAATCACCCTCCACTGACATCTTTGATATGGTTCCCTTTTCTCCCATATCCCCTCAGTCATCAACACCTACTCGCAATGGTACACAGCCTCCTCCAGTACCCAGTAGATCTACAGAGATCAGTAAGTTTTGTAACAACTGACCTAATTTTTGCTTACCTGTTTTTTTTTTAAATAAAGCATCTTTAAAGATTTATATATACTTGCATGAAAAACCAAATACAGTTTTTGTAAATCACATTCAATAATGCCATTTCATTTTTATACCATCTTCCCAGTCATTGATGTTGCTGCCAAGTTACGTTATAAACAAATTAATTTACTTGCTGAAACTATTATATAAACAGTTTGAAGAAGTTTGGTTGGGGATTTTAACTTGGCTTTTCTTTTACAGTATCTTTTTTGTACTTACTTCAAGAAATACTTTTACTTTCTGTTAGTTCTTTCCTTGTCAAGCCACAGTTGTAGCATCTAAAGCCTACATTTCTGGGGAAGACACCAGGTAGAGTAAGTACAGTGATGAAAATGCAGAAGGGAGAGCTGAATAAATTGCTCAAGATGTAGACTGTCTTGGAATGCTATTTTTAATACTACTTTTCATATCATCTGCAGCTTTGTTTTTCAGTTATGGTTGATGAACCTCTCCAGATCTGTGAACCACTCCTAAGAGATCTTCAAGATGATTAACAATAGCAATTTTATTTTCCAAAGGCTTGAAAGCAGCTAGGGTAATGTTCTTGGCTTCACTGGAAATCCTTTAGGAGTCTGAAAAGTATTTTTAAAAGCTTTGGAGATCCCTTGGAGGAGAGGAGAACAGAGCAAAAAGCTTTGGAAATCCCCTGGGGGAGAGGAGAGCGGAGCATACACAAGCAATGTTAGAGGTTGTAGAAGTACCAGCCTGGGAGTAGTATCTTCTATTTCTGATACATATTTTAGTCTGGATAAGGATCATTAATGTTGCTGCCCGCCAGATATAAAACCACATTTAAAGAGTTTCTGCCTGTTTTGGGGGAATGCTGCTAGAATGTAGAATTTTCAGGTGTGATTGAGAGCTGTGAACAATTATAAAAATGCGTTGTAAAACTTAAGTCAGTGAATGTCTTCCCCAATACCATGTCCTGTGCTCCTTTCCATTCCATTGCTCAGAATGACTTGTCACCCTCTAAAGAGATAGTAGGTATTGATGCTATTGATTCAATTAAAAAAACTGTTCTTTTTAAGACAAGATTTTAAATTAATTTGGGTGAATTTCTATGGGTTTCTCAAAGGATATATTAACAGAATTTAAAACTATTCAGATTTATTCCTCTGGAACTACAGACAATGCCATAAAATGGATCTCAATGTGCATATCCAGCTTCAAAAATAATAACTTGAATTGAATTACAGGATGAGATGATTGTGTTTTAGGTTTTTTTAGCTATTGTCCTACTTCGGTCCTGTTGAAATTGTGGCTAGAAATCTTGTGGGAGTCAGCACTCAATGCTGAGTGGTCTTGAGAATTCCAGCTATGTAGATTTTGTAATTATTTAATCAGTGGGTTTCATAATATAGAAAATACTATAAATAAGTTGATTGTTCAGTGATACGTACTGTTTAAAATAGTTGTTTCTTCTGCACTTCATTCATTTGCGTTAAATTAACATGATGTAGTTCAGAGATGTGGCAGTCACTATCTGTTAATTTTCTGTGCTCCTCAGTGTGCCATGCTTCAGAGAGAGATTACTGAAGTACATCATAGTCTTTATAATTTTGATCCCTCCCCTTTCAGTCTACGTCATGGTACTTTATGTGTTGAAAATTGTTGCCTTCATCAGCTATTAACACACTTTGGCATATTTCAAAAGTGTAATTTGAAACAGGAATATTTTATAATCAAACAAGGACCTATTGTCTTAGATGGGAAAGTTCACATCCTGTAAGAACCTCATTCAAGCTGTGTAATGTTACATTACTATAATAATGTACAATAATATATTGTTTTATATGGTGTTATTGCTGCCGGTACAAGCTAGCTGGCATTTTCTTCTCCAGTACGAATCAGATAGGTAGCAACTAAGAGTAGCTGATGTTTGGAGTCTCCCATTTTCTGAGGTCATCTTTTCATGTTCTTGCCTCTACTTGCTTTGTCATTGCACTTGAGTGGTTTTTTTTTCATCACTTTTGATGAAATTACAAGGTGAGTTTGTTCGATTTTATAATTTTTATAACTTTCACCTTTATCACATTCAGTAGTAAACAAGGAGAACGATAAGAATGCGCTATCCATTTGCTAGTGTCAACCTCAGTTGCTCCGTTGGTCTAAGTGAGATTCATCTGCTTGTTACCTAGGGATGGCACTTGTGCTGCTCAAGTAAAATATGCTTTCAAAAGCCAAAGTTCATTTCACTCATCAACTGGCCAGTTTGACAAAGCACCCAAGAATAACATTGCACAGGATAGACAGGTCCCATTTGCAGGAAACTGGTAACAATACCAAGCACTTTGGATTTGTCCAAGAGCTTCATAGCTGATAATTGGCACCAGGATGACAGTTCAGTTTTTCATAAAGAGAAATACCTAGAGTTAGAATTTTGATTGCCTTTGGGTAGTTTCCCCAGCAAAAATTGGGTGGTTATAAATGGTATCTTTTGCTTTGACTAGCTTGCAGTGCAGAGTTCAGGAAACCCAGCATTCTAACCCGGAAAAGTGCAACACTGACCTTTTCTTGGAAAGACAGTTTTCTCCAAAGCATTTAAACTTCAAAAAAAGGGAGAAGATTCTTGAAATTTTGAGTTCTTATTCAGCAGTATACCAATATGGCTTTTCAGTAGATGTCTGCTGACTACTAGGTATATCAGTGATAGCAAATAGATTGGGTTTACCTATTTTAAAGGAGAAAATTACATGATTTTTGGACAGGAAGTTGCAGATTGGACAAATAACGTGGTGTCTCTTTAGGTAATAATTGCACAAAAGTGATTCCTTCAAAAACAAAAGCACTTTCCAGAATTGTATTTCTGCTCAAAATCTTGCTGGGAAGTATTTCTTTTAGCACTGAGTTTGCAGTAACCAGCTTGCAGGCTAAACAGAAACATTGCAGCCCAGTATAGTAAATCCTGAATTGAACAACTGAGCAATGCATAGTTAGTGCAACCAAAAATGCAACGTTAAAGACCATGCTGCTGCTTCCTCATGGATAAGGGATTGCAAACGTTCTTGTAAGGTATCTTAAAGGACAGAATTAATTTATTAATTTTAATTAATTAAAGGAGGAATTAATTTCGTGTTTCTTGTTGGCACAGCATTATTGTCATATCTCAGAAAAGAACTGGAGGGGAACATTCTCTATCGAATTGTTCAACATTTATTTTGCTCAAATGCATCTTGAACAATCGAAGGTCACAACTGGCAGATGTAGAAATCTGCTTCAAGATGCTATCTTTCCAGAGATATTTAAAAGTATGTTGTCGGAATAACAGTGGAACCATTTTTTATGCTGTAATAATTCCAAATGAAACAAATACAGAGTAGCCTGCAGCTAAGGGAAAGGCTTCTTGGGCTTCGCTATCTCAGCTTATTCCAAATATTTTCTTGGGTGCTTGTCTTCAGTGTGATTAATTTTTATTTGTCATCACAGCTGCTCCAGGCCATCTGGGGAAAGCATATATCAGCATAATTCTGTGCCTGGATGATAGCTAAGGTAAAGAAGATTGGGATGCAAAATGCAGCAGAAAGGCTAAATATTTGTAGTTTGGTTTACTAATTACTAGTTTTGAGTTTATTTCAGAGTGCAGGTTGCTACTGTCCAGTATTATGTGTTTCTTGCCCTGAATGTCAGATAGGTCACCGAAACCAGAATTTGTTACCTGTTTATGTTTTTCTGTGGTTTGAGTTGCAGGTATAAAACATCAGCATTTCATGGTTTTGAATTTGTTGGTCGATTTCTCAAGCTGTGGATTTATTTCCATCCAGAAAGGAATGGGAAAGGGAAAGGAAATTGTGTGCTGTTTGAAAAGATCATTTTCAAAGGCTTACTGGTTGCTGTGTATTGGAGAAAGAAATGCCTGTCTATGCTACAATTATTTTGGGGAGTGTGCCAGGCAAGATATTCTTGTTATAGTTAATCTTCATGCAAATACTCTAGCCTGAAATAAAAAATGACTGATTTATCCTATCTCTGCTAAAAAGGAGCCCCCCTGTGAACACTGGAGTGAACAGTAGCAGATAAGCTTATGGAGATCCCATGCAATAGTGCAGCTCTGCAGTGACTAAATTTTAGTATTCATCCAGTTTCCACATGTTCTTCAGGTTTTGTTCAAAAGAGAAATACTGATGATGCTATTGAAAATATTTCATGGAACTTTATCCCTCCCTGACTCTTAGCAGTGCAGTCTCTTATATAACACACAAACTTTAAATGCAGAAGAGCAGTTGTACTGTGGACTTTTTCAGCTGGTTTGCTGAAATGGTTAGCAAGTTATAATAGAGATAGTTCCAAAAATAATGATTTTTCATAAAAACTCAGCTAGGAAATACTTCTCTGTTTTGAATTTTATTCTGTACAGGGTTTGTTAGGCTGTCACTTAGAATAAGTTATATTGGTTAATTTTAAGGTCTACCTTGAATAACAATATAAATGAAGTAATCCTTCACCTGAAGGCAGGTGACATTAAAGGAGATAAAGCTTCTGCCATTCTCCTGCTAAATGAGCTCAGAAGTGCTGTCATTAATAAAAGCCCAATAATAAGGCATGAATGAGATAATATCCATAATAGTGTACAAAACACTTGCTTTCAAAAATAGTGATAAGTCATATTTCAGTACTAGCAAATGCAAGAGTTTTGCTCTTTATGGTTTTTCCTTAATACATTCCTTGAATGTTTGCTTAAGGCTTAGTGTTGAAACTGTCTGCTTTTAGCTGTCTGACCACACAGAAAACTGTCATCTCCTTTTAAGGGTAAAAAGAACCTGTGGGGTGGGGGGAGAAAAAGAAAGAAAATGGACCTACGTAATGAACAAAGAGACTTACAAACAGCATAAAGCATAATCACTTTTTACCTGGTAGATGTTAGATTGAAAGTCAAAGCTGCTACACATCTGAAGGTTACTTGGTAGGAGCATCGGAGCATGTGAGGACACTGGTTATACTGGAACAGACCCATTTTGGCTGTGAAAGAGGCAAGGAACAAGGTAGATCTGAATTTTTATGGTAGATTATCCTAGTTAAAGTCTCTTTTGCATGCAGGTGGCCTGCCTCTGCCAGGAAAGGCTAGATTGTTTTTTTGGCTCAAGTGAGCTTTTGGAATAAGGCTCTCTGATCTGGGCCATCTCCTGGTCCCATGTGACAGTTTGTAGCTGTTTAGCCACAGTTTTTGAAATATGCAATTAATCAAGTTCCTGCTTGTTTCTGTACTTTATTATGGGAGTGAATGCTGGTAGCTGCCAATTATTTAAAAAGCCTGTTGTGCAGCCTGATAGCACCTAATTGATCAGATCAAAACCCATGGAGACTGACATGCACAATAAATGTTGAAGAGCTTAGACAAGTACAGGTCTAAAATTCTGACTCCAAGGATACCAAAATAAAGACATCTGTTTAGCTATATGCCCATGCTTCAGCATTGATAACATGACTGGTAACACTGCAATATGGATTTTGTGTCAAGTAGTCAGTTGTCAGCTTCCATATCTCAGATGTTAAGGGCAAAATTTTGTGCTTAACCAGAAGACTAGCTAGTCGTTTCAAAGATACTAATGGCCTGTTTTACTCTCGTGCTCTTAAGCTAACATAGTTTTAAAGTAGCTAGTATCCTTACCAGGCTTCTTGCTGGATGACCATGAAAGTTAGGAGATAAGATACGGTTTAAATTTTCTTTCCACCAATGACGAGACTGTATTAACATGGTTCTGTAAATTTTGCAATCAGTGTGGTTGGGCTAGCAAAATTATTTTCGTACTGCTTTAGTTCAACCCAAGAAAAAGTCTGTATAGATGGCACCATTACATGTAGAGAAAAAGAAATCCCATTTCTGAGAAGGGGAAAAAACAAAACAAAACCCACACAACCCAAAATATTTGGGCTGTCAGATGTGAAGAACTAGCATTACACTGTTTTAATAAGGAAAAAAAATGTGTTCGAGGTGTTTCTTGTCCAGACAAAAAAGAAACAAGCAAAAAAAAAAAACCGGACCACTAGGAAGCATACTGCAGTTAAGAAAAAATGATAAACTGTATGGTATTGAAAGACAGAAATTTGCAATCATTCTATTTATAGATCCAGATTTAGTGGAAATTTAGGGTAAGTGACCTTTCATAGTCCTATGCTTTTTTCTTTCTTTCTTTCTTGACTTGATCTTATCCAAGATTTTAAAACTCCAACAATTAGATGTAGTTACTACCAGCTGTGCATTGAGGAACCCTATCAAATGAAGGCCCCACCTTCCATGAGTAAGAGTAGTTGCTTGTCCTTACAAAGACGTCCTTAACCTGATGGTGAGAAGTGGTAGATGGGGGACATGAAGGCTAGTTTGTTGGCAAGAATACGTTTCTGACATAATGTTAACATGAAATTTGACAACTGATGTCCAGTTATTCCCTCCTCACTTATGAAACTCCTTATACACATCGATTCCAGGGCACGCTTCAGTAGGAGATGCTCTCTTCAAATTGCAGCTGCTTCTCATTGGATCCCTAAAATTTGTCTAGAAGGCACAGGCATTAATGAAAGCTAAATAGAGGCTTAAACAGAAGTTGATGGTGTTCTTGGAAAAATATTTGAGTATTAAAGTTTGGAAAACTAATCAAGACCTAGCTTTCAAATGTGGATGTTAAAAGTTCTGGTTAATCAGTTGCATATCTGGAGGTGCTATTATTCAACTTGTAAGGAAATGTAAGCTGACTTTTTCAAAGTGCTGTTGTCGTAGCCCATACCTTTTCTTTCAGTGACTCACTTTTCTGTTGTTCCAGAGAGAGACCTTTTTGGAGCAGAACCTTTTGACCCTTTTAGCTGCGGAGCAGGAGATTTCCCTCCAGACATTCAGTCCAAACTAGATGAGATGCAGGTAACTACAGAGTTATCAATTATGCAGTTTTCTGTGGCTATATGACTATTCTTGAAATACGTGTGAAAATGTATTCCAGACTGTGCACACAAATAGACAGAAAAAAAATATTTCTGACTATTCCTTTTGTAAGTATGTCTCATGGTCTTTGAGTTGGAGTTTGAATTTGCCTGGAGATCTTTACATGGTATTAATACAGACACCTGCACTAATTTAGGGTTTCTTAGCAGTTTAATCGAAACGGATACTGCTGCTCCTGCCTGGGAAGAGACTGAGCAAGTTGAGAAAGAGTGCTGAGGCAAGAGCCCTGCAGATACCCTGATCTTGTTACTCCTCAGTTCCAGCAATCACCACCATCCCACTACACCCTCATCTTTCCCTCAGTGGCATGAGTCTGGTTTTTCATAGCATTGGCATAGGCAAAGTATGTGCTTAAGAGGCCATGGCAATTTTCTGCCGCCTTGGCAATTTTCTGCCGCCTTTAAAAACAGCTGTATTTGACTATGGCACTCTGGGACAACGAACTATTGAGAATTGATTCAAGAATTCTGAAGTGATGGGTTTTTATCAGAAAATGTTTGTTGATTCTGAAACACTCAACAGTATCTGGTCAGTTATTGACCCACTTTTGAAGCAATTCTAGGAGAAAGCCTTGAAGTTTTGGAATAAATCACTCTCTTCAGTCAGACTTTCCAAACTGCTGGTTCCTTGCCAGCTTGCTTGTCTGGTTTTTTTTGGCAGTCTGCCAGCAAAACGGAAGGCTGAAAATACTGGGAACTTGAATTTCTAGGATCTTGGCTCCTCAGCAGAAGGTGTTCCCAAGGCTTCCAGCCCTCATGTGTTTCAAGAGCCCACAAAGTCCAAGAGAGCTAGCTCTCGGGCTCCTTCAGTTCCTCTTTTGTGCCTGGAGGGCAGCAGAAACATTTCAAAATGTCAAATAAGATTTAAATAGTGTTTAATTTACCTAAGTAAAATTTTTGAATTCCTGTTCATTGTGAAATCTCTTTGTCCATGTCAGTTTAGGATGATGCCACTGGCAAACTCCACTCACCATGAAGTAAGAAATTGAGATTCTTGCTCACCTGTACTCTGGCCCATATAATTTCAGATAGCAGCTAAAAAGCCAAAACTGGCTTCTTTGCAATTCTGGTAAAAATGCTTGTGTTTTGTGAATACTAAAGTGTTATTACCAAGCCCTTTAGCAGAAAAAAAACCCAAATCTTTTAGCACCTCACATTGATACATACCAATTTTTCCATTGTGTATAGCCCATTTTAGGAAAAAGTATACTGTAGTATCTGTGGATACTAGGAAGAATCCTGTGACTGTAGCTAAATGTCACACACTAAGAATTCTTATTACAGGTAATATTTTGGCAAGATTTTACATTGTTAGCGTATAAGGCTGCAAAGTGTTATCAGCTCACAAAACATAAGTGAATGGAACAGTAGAAATCATTATCAAATATTTTTGAAGTTATAAAATGAAAAACTGATATCATTGTTTGTACTCTCGTAACCTAAAAAAGCAGACAATGAACCAACAACAAAACCTCCAAACCTGAGGTCATTACTATGTCCTATTGCAAAGAATATTGCATTGCTCAGATGTTCCACACACACACATATACATTTTATTTTTTCTTACTTTTTTAATCTGCTTTATAATCTAGTCCCACAATTGGAGAGTCTAGCATACCAATCTTAGCATACCCTGACACTTTCACGGAAAATTAATTTGTCGGTCTTTATGTAGGCACAAAACTTATTCATGTATAATCCAATTGATAACAAGTGTAAAGCTGGCAGGTTATGAAAAAAAAGTAATTCTGATTTTGGCCAAAGCAAAAGCTATGTGCCGTTATTTTACTAAGTGGTTGGTGCAAAATACAGATTGAAACATGTTTTTCCTAATCTCTCTTTTATCTTCTTGTGCTTTCCTGGGTGCCTAGCGTCAGCGATGGTTGGTATATCATATTTTAATAATGGTATTTAAAGCATTTGCAATTGAAGTGTGCATGTGTTCATGTCTGGTGGGTTTTTTTAATGCATATGTGTGTACATATATATAAGTATAAAAGCTTTTAAGAGTTGTATATATAAAAATAAATCTTAGGATCATTTTAATTTTTAAAGGCCTACAATTTTTAAAGTAGGGACAGCTGATCTTAGTTTTCCTTAGTCTGTCTTACCAGCTGCTAATACTAAGCCTTCATTTTCATTGCTGTTTGTTTTCCATGTGTACTAGCGAAATCTCCAGTTTTCATCATCAGATTGTCATTAGTGAAATGGTTTAAGCAAAACCTTTGATACGTAGATTTTTGCATTTGTACAATCACATTTGTGAATGTGTTTCTATTTGGAAATAATTATTCAAAAACTTGCAATGAGGAAAAGATACGGTGCTAGAAGTCAACAGTTGGTAAACAGACCTACAGAAGGTAAAACCACAGAACACATAATGTGCTGTGGGAAATCTAACGTTAAGAAATGGGAAAGAAAAATGTAGGCTTCTTTCCTTCTCTGGAATACAAAGTGAAGGGATCTGTTACCTTCACGTTACAATAGTACAGCCTGAGTTTCAGTAAGTTTGTGTTCCATGAAATACACTCGTTGTTGTTGCTGACCAACACACCTAAGAGTTCACAGTTCGGAGAGGGTATACATTGCGGTTTATCCTACACTCAGAGTGGCAAGCAAGCTACTTCGGTGCCAGGCAGTGACAGCCTGGTTGGAGCAGCTCAGTCCAGACTCTCTTACCCTCTTTCTCATGTAGAGCCGTGTCAGATGCTGCAGCAAACGTGCCCCAGTCAGCAGAAAAGCTGTCTCGGCATACGCCTGTGTCGGTAGGTGATGTGTAAGCAAAGTGGGAGAGGAAAGCACAGCAGAAGAGGCGTTGGAAAGTAAACTCTTAAGTAGTGGGTGCTTTTCTTTTGCATCCGATATTCTGAACTTAACGAGATCAGATAAAGTTCCCTGACCTCTGGGGGAAGAGTTTTATGTTTAAACTTTAGTGAGGATCCAAATTTCACACTTAAGCTCTTTCTATTCCATTTCTCAGTCCAATCTCTGTTGGTCTTCTTGGAGAGCTCAAAACTCAAACATGTGCTGAGATGTGACTTTTACAGCTCAGGCCTCTCTCTGATGACTATCCAACCTCCTGTTTCTCCCCACCCTTATGCTGAAACATATTTTCATCTTTCCATTTTGACGGTATCCGGACGTTAATAAAATGAATCGGTCTGTTTTCCCAGAAATCTTGCAGCGAGGGGAAGTTTCCCTGGATCATGAATCATACGATCAACAGCTGCTATATTTTATTAAAATCTCGAGGTAGTTAATATCGTAAAGCTTCCAGGAGCTGCAGGCCATTCTCCCTGCCTGCCCTGAAGCAGTCAGTAGGCTTGACATCTTTTCATCTGAAATAGGTTATGCTCAGCCCTCCAAATTACCTTCTCGGAGATGTGTAAATTTATCATTGGTTTGTTGGGTTTGTGCTGACTTAAGCTCATTGAGTGAAGTCACTGTGAAGTGATAAGTGAGTTAACCTCAGCCATAAGGTTGACTTTGGCAAATTTATATTCTTATGAAATGGAAGTTCTTTGTATTTTACTGTTTGATGTTTTTAATCAGAATAGCTCACGTCTTATTATCATAGACACAAAAATAGTGGGAGTTTTGGAAGAGAGGTTGTTTTTGGGTTGCTTTTTCTAGTGAAAACAAGCTTTACTCCTCTCTTGAAGAGACCAATCATATCCTTTAGTACAATACCATTATTTTTCTGGGTAACTAAGATGTTCGGTCCTTGTATTAAATCACATTGAAAGTAAAAAAGTTACTTGACACTGTCAAGTGACAGACTTCATAGCCCTTCCCATTCCCACTCCTGTCCAGTACCAGGGGATGGCCTTTTTCTGCATTCCCTGAAAATCGGCAGATTTGAGAGGTTTTCTGACCACATGATAAGTTACTGTTACCTGAACCTTTGAAGTACAGGAAGCTATAGCACACATGTTTTTTAATGAACAGGCAGTGTGTTATGCTGAGAACACATTATTAGAAGCTGATACGTCTGAATTTCACAAGGCAAAATACTTAAAATGCTGTGTATTAAAGTTAATGATGCATTTTTTTATATATATAGTATGTAATGTGTTCCAAGTGCTGACTATATATGTCATTTTTAAAGAAAAAATATTCTGCCTACACATTAATTGAGTTTATTAGAAGAAAGATAAAAAGAAATCATAATTTATAATCTGGTTGGTCATTCCAACTGACTTCATTATTATTACAGCTGCAAATGCTGAGTTTTGGAGTGGAGAGTTGAAAGTAGGCATATGCTATATGACAGACACTGTAATAATCATACAGCAGCTTCAAGTAGGAACCATAAGACTTGAGTGATGTATGCAGTTCAGGTGTATCTATAAACTGTATTCCTGAGGGCGGACATAAAGCTCACAGTGTTCTGCATTGCTGTGAGAAGTACGGCATAGGATACTTACTCTATTATCTGCCTTAATCACAGTTCAGCTGTGTCTGGACATAAAGGAGAATCTTTTCTTAAAACCTTGTCTTCCCATGGCGTGACTACAGCTGATTGGAATTTTTTTTAATTATGTCATATATTTGCCAAAGTATAGTTTTGTAGAGTCCAAGTTATTTAAGAATTTTGGGGTTACTTTGCAAAACTTGAGGGATTAGGGATGGAATTGGCTGTGGGAGATCTGAAGTCCGTGCTTTCCTGATCTTTGGAAATTTGATTGCAATCACTTTGCCAAACAGTCTACTGGACGAGGATGTTGTGATTTTTTTTTTATTATTATTATTTTTTTGAGGGCTGCATTTAATTTAATGGCATAATGGTTGAGACAATACAGCTTGCTTTCGTTTATACTAATGCACAGGAAAGTGGTCTGGAGTGAAGCTGCAGAAGGAAAGGTCGAGGAGACCACTGTTCTTCAAGAAAGTAGAAATAGTTCAAAGTAAAGTCATAGCAAACACAAGCTAAGTGATAAGTGACAAAATATCAGTTTGTATGGAATAAAACAAAAATTTAAAAAACCCCACATGACCAACATAAGAGCAGTGAGATATGTGTGCTTTCAAAATGCGTAATCTGGTTTGCTCTTAGCTAGCCAGAAGAAGGGCACTGGAAGTGCAGCTACGTAAGACACCAACAAACGGTGCTTAAATGTAGAGAAGAAAGATAAGAGCATGCAGGACATGAACGGGATGTGTGTTTGGTGAAAGGGCTCTCTGGATTGCTAAGAATAAAGCTGGTTGCCCTTGTTAAACCAGTTGCTGTAGCTGTTCTACTATTGCAGCCTTATCAAGCATCCTCAGGTTGAAGCACAAACTATCCCTTTTACAACCTCAAAACTGGAAGCAGCCTTTAAATACTTTAAAAGATTAGTATTTCAGACACATTGGAACTGCAGAGTTTACAATTTAACAGGCTAGACTGTAGGGCTAATTCTCTGAATTCTCCTGTGTAAGCTGTCCTCCTTCGACTGCAGTTACATCAATTAATAGTATCCTTTGGGTAAATGAACAATATCTGTTTATAACAGATGTGTTTGACCTGGAACTTCAGATGCTGTTTGCTTGAAAAACCTTTTGCATTGAATGCTCTTCCTGTTAGCCCTTTGGAAAATACAGAGGGGGGGGGGGGGGGGGCAGGGGGAAAGAGGTTAACTACACCAGTGAGCTTTGGCAGCACCATGTCACCCAGGTAAGGCAAACCTGGGTGGCACAGTTGGAAAAGGTTTACACCACAGTCCTGCTACTGGCTCATCTCATAAAATGGATCTGCCTTTAGGAAAATTCAAACTTTACTTGGAAAAATCTCAGCTCATTTAGTAACTATTGCCAGGAAGTTTATTCTGTTTCTCAGCATTACTTTTCTGATGGCAGTAGGTGGTAGGGTTATTAAATATTCATACACTTTTAAAATTCGAGCCTGTGGTTTAAATTTGTTTGAAATTAAGCTGATTTGACTTGGGATTTATCTTTTCAAACCAAAAGGTATGCTCTTGAGGTACTGCTGTTCATTATGAGAAAAGGCTTGAGTTTATGCCTAACCTCAATACAGATTGCTTTACACAAAGATCAATTTTGTTTACAAGATGTTTACTTCATGAAAGCACATATTGATTTGGTAGTGTACAATCAGCATTCTCTAAGGGAACTGTATGTTAAGACACCACCAAACATTGTGACAGCTGCCACTGGAGTTGGTGTTCTCACGGCATTTCTATTCAGAGCCCTTGTTTCTAATTGCTCATAGCTTTACAGTACCTTCACCTAACAGACTGAAATTTTCTTGACTCAAAGGTGAATTTTCTCTTGAAGGTCAAGCGACAATTACTCAGCTTCTTTTAAAGCAAAAAGAGAAATGAAAACAGGAGCACTTTCCCTGTATTAAAGGTGCCGTTGTTATTTTAGAACTGGTGCAAGCTAAGTGCATTTTGTAAACCAAACACAGGTACTAGTAGAATGAATTTCTTTTCAGTAGAGGGGGTGGTAGCATCTAGCTTATAACCATTTTTGTGTTTCTACTAATAAAACTAATGTGAGTAAAAAGAGGTATGAACCTTTAAAGAAATTCTTTGCACTTTCTAAAGTCCATTGTATTTTATTTCACTGAGTTACATGCCTTTGAAATGCAGTTTCTTCATTTGCAATAGAGCAAGTATGATTTTATTTGCCTTTTTAGTGAAACTCAGATGGCAGTAGGCTGTAAAGCATGCACCTGTCAATTTAACTGCACAGGGAACGATTCAGAACAAACCTCTGAGATGTGGTTGAGTACTGTACTTTTTGTTGGACTCCTTCTAATATAAGGGATTACTGAATGTAGGAGACACCTGATATTAGTAACAATGTCCGTGACTTACCTGAACCTTTAAAGTGTAAATGTAATAAACTCTTTTCTCATATAGCCCTAATCTTTCCTGCTTATAAATCTTTTTATTCTATAACATTTTCTTCATTTTATATACTTGCTGTATTCCTTTTGTTGTACGAGATGCATCCTTTTATAAGTTCACCACTAAGACTTACTAAAAATTAGCTGACCAAATAATGTGGATGTCTGTGAATTCACTCTGAAGTATCCTTATGGTTTATCTGCCTAAAGATAAGCTCAAATACAGATGTTTTTAGAAAGAGAGCTTAATCCTCCAGAAATCACTTTCCTTTTTATTAACTATGTCTTGTTTCATTGCAGGAGGGGTTCAAAATGGGATTAACTCTTGAAGGCACAGTATTTTGCCTTGACCCACTAGACAGCAGGTGCTGATGCCAAGAAACTAAATGTGAAATTCCTACACAGTGATTTTTTTTTTAACTCTGAACACGTATTCACAGATATTATCCATGTGCCAAAAACTGCTTTTTTCAACGTGTAAACTCTTGTGAGGTTTGCTTCTGTAAAAATCCAACTTAGTTCCAGTCTTTCCCTGTACAAATGTAAAAAGTTGTATTTGTTTATGAAATATGAATTAAATTACGCTGTTGTGTTTCTTTCTTTCACATTTTGGCCCGAGTTTACTACGCTTTATGACTATTAGCCTGGAGAAGTTCTTCAGAAAGCTCACACATACCTCCCTGTTTGCAGACATGCAAGCATGATTTTTACATAATACTTTACCTGGCAGCATTTTGAAATTATGCTTTTAAGCCATTATTTAATATTCAAGCAGTAAAATGATTAATATCTAGTACAAAAAATTTCAAATTGCAGTGAAAAAGCAGAAAATACTAACCATTAGTATATGCTTAAATGGTAAATTTGGATGCTGTGTAATTGATTTCCATTACTGTGTATGGTTGCTATGGTGTATATATGTTGTTACTCGTTTATAAAATCCAGAAGATTTTTAGGTCCTTAATTCATGTGTTAGAAACTAACAAATTGTTAGTATGCTAATCAATATTTAATGAGCATAGAAGAACTGATAAATTGCAGAATGGATAAAGTAACTGCCCTGTGTTTTGATATTTTATAGCTGAACAGTAAAGTAGGTAATTTGGAATTCATTACATGATAACCATAACTTAAAAAGAAGATTATGGTCTTGCATTTACTTAGGAATTTATGTGACTTTGTGTATAAGCAGGCACTCCGTTTATTGGGCTGAATTTGTAAGTTACTTTCAACACCTGAGTGTTTACAGTCAGGCTTTGTTGAGTATTTTTTTCACTGTCTGCTTTAATGTTATATGTCTTGCTATAATTTTGAAGCTTGCCGCAAGAATTTAATATAAGTTAGTAAGTCCTTCATACCCACTGGTTGTTCATGTTAACAGAAATAACTGCACACCAAAATTTTCAGCTGCTAGTGAGTTGAATGCTGACTTGTCTATGCATATTCTTCATTAATCTTTAGCATAAGCAATAAAATACCATCTTAAACCTAGCTCAGAAAATTATTAGTGTTTTGATGCCCAAACTCCACGAGTTCAATTCAAAAACCTTAAAACCTCTAATATTTTCCCCTCAAAATATAAGGATGTGGAAAAAAAAAACGAGTTCAGATTTTTTTAAAAATCTTTTTTTTCTTTGCTTTTTCATGAGATGTTTTTATGATACTTACAGTTTTATCCTAAACAGTTACAGTTTACACCAAAAATGCATTTTGCAAGTTCGTCATCACATGTATATCTTTATGCCTTGTTCAACAAAGTACTTCTGCATGTACCTTT
>NW_009603307.1:0-23361 GCF_000690535.1 Cariama cristata
TCACGGAATGTGACGGAAAAGTTGCGTCCGGGGGTGCGGGAGGCAGGGGTGCGGGGAGCTTTCTGTCCAGCACAAAGTTCGGTGCCGCTGGCTTCGCCTGTGGTGAAGGCAGAGAAAGTCTGGTGGGTCAGAGCCCGGCTAAACTCATCGCAGTAGTTGTCGTTCCTCAGCTCTCGCCCTCGCCCAGCGTGGGTGGCCCTAACGCCGCGCCGCTCGCCTCTGCTCCCGGGACACCGGTCTGGCTTCGGCGGACTGCACGGTGCATTGACGCCGCGTGTCGGTGGGGAGGATTTGGCCTTTGTCGTTGGCCGTGACAGGTCACCGGTGGGTTGGTGGCCTGTCCGAGTGTCCGCTGAGTCTTTGGGGAGTAACTTGACTGGTAAATCCAGCGGCCGTGCCAGTGTCTGCCAGGCTCCCTGTGTATGGTGGGGGCTGAGGCGACTGGGACCAGTTAGAGAAGATTGAATGGTTTGTAGTGCATGGCTAGCGCTGGTGCTCACCTCCCCGTTAAAGACATCAGGGGTCTGCGGTAGTGACCTAGGTATGAGCATGACATCTTTGGGGTTGTGATGTGACCAGATGAAGGACATGCCTGTGCAGGTCTGTCTGTGGAGGGCTTTAGAGTGGACTGGCTGAGGCGACTGGGACCAGTTAGAGAAGATTGAATGGTTTGTAGTGCATGGCTAGCGCTGGTGCTCACCTCCCCGTTAAAGACATCAGGGGTCTGCGGTAGTGACCTAGGTATGAGCATGACATCTTTGGGGTTGTGATGTGACCAGATGAAGGACATGCCTGTGCAGGTCTGTCTGTGGAGGGCTTTAGAGTGGACTGGGAGACGAAACTGGTTGGCTGTAGTTATAACGTTGAACGTGACTCCTTTTCCCATTCAATCCCTGTGAACTGAGCAAGCTTTAAGATGCATCCTATGGGAATACACAATGTGACTTTCTCCTGCTCCTGTGGGAGAAGTTACATAAAACAAAAAATCACTAATTAAGATACAAAGGACTGTAATAATCACCTAACCTGGAGAAACAGAAAAATTGTAAGTATTGTTACACCTGGAAGACCAAAGATTAAAAGTATGAATATGACTCGAGTGTGTGGCAAGAGATGCTGCCTTGACTTGAACACTGAATCCCCCTCCGTTTGCATTAATAGTCCAAGTTGGGTGTGCGCATCTTCCCCATGATTTTCCTCCCATACGGAATACTCTTGTCCTACTACTGCCACTTATAAGGGCTTTAATTTTTAATTATTTAATATTTAATTAACCTCTAAGCTGGTGGCTCCTGGGCTGTGGTATGTGGACCATTAATTGTATTAAAAGCAGACTGATCACGTGAGGTTTTGTTTTCAGATTTTTCTAGTGCTTAGAGAGGTCTCCAGGTTTCTCTTTCCCTTTTTAAGAAAAAGGAGGGTAGAACAAAAATACTAGGAGTTAAGAATAAGAAGACCATGCCTAGGATGAGATGAAAAGAAAGGGTGTGTTTTCTCTTCTGTAACTTTCTGTCTGTATTCTCAGGAGATTTGTTGCAAATAACCTCTTATTTTTCACTCTGTTGCAAGTGCTTTGTAGCTGTCCTAGGTGGAAATGGGAAGGCATTACTTGTGTATCAGCTCGTGATTGTCAACAGACTCCAGAGGGTTTCCTGCTGTTAGCTCTGTAAGACCAGTAAGGTGTTTAATGTTAAAAATTACTTAAATCAGGAGCTATTTCACAACAGTTTTGATACAAGTCAAAAAAAGCTGATACTTAACGCTGTGTCAGACCAAATTTCCAGTTGACTTCATCTGAGGGGAGCAGGGCACTTCTGTCCTCTTCTCCTCTGTCCCTCTTGTCCCTGGCCAAGCAGGATGCGAGAGCAAGTACCTTTGTGCTCCTTGGTTTCAGGCTGTGCTTGGCTCCTGGATTTCTGTGCCTTTGGCTGCCCAATGCTGTCCAGGAAGATGCCATCCCCGTTACGGAGTGCCTGGGGGGGCAGCACTGGAGGTGGAGACGGGAGAAGTTTGCTAGCACAGCTACTGCAGGATTATGCTCTGCTAACTTTGAGTTCTGCAGCCTTTTGTGCTTTAAATCAAAGCGAGGGTGCTTAATGCAAGTTTTCTCTACTTAATTATAGCAGCTGTATCAGTATGCATAATGGGCTGCTAATATATTACTCCGGTGGACAGTAGTATTGCTAGCGCACAAAAGGTGCTGACTCAGATCTGTCCACTGTCCTTGATTTGGCATCCTTGTCTTTCCTCAGTTTAGTGTTTTATGTCACTAACGGCTTTGATTTAAGATACAGCACCATCATAAAAGAGGTGACAGTAACAGCTGAGCTCTCTGTTAAAATACTGTATATTATTTATTTCAAACTGTTTGGGTATATAGGCATTTTCCTGGAATTTTATTACCTTTTATTGGAGGCCATTTCAGGATTTTATTACTTTTCTCTCTGATTTTGTTTATGTGTCAGAGACTTGAAAATAAGGGAATTGCTTAGTTTTCATCTCCAGTGAGGTCTTTAGAAGCTGTTGCTGAGTTTACGACTCTGCCCCAGCACAGGAAGAACAGAGTAGTCGGTAGGGCTCTGGCCTGGGACTGATTTTCTCCCCTCTACTTTCTGTGTGGCTTTAGGCAAATCACTTGTCTGTGCCTTGAGTTTGTAGCGGTGAAGTGAAGATAGCGCTTGCCTGTTGTGTTGAGGATGCAGAAAACTGAGGTTCAGGAAGTGTAGTAATGGAGACCAATGGAGCGGTAATCATTCAGAGAGGGGAGGGAATCCAGAACTTGCTGGAAATGATCGAACTGAGAACTGCCCTGCCAGGAGAAGGATGTGCCAGTGCCCTTGTAAATGCTGAGAGGTGCAGGCGAGCTGGAAACCCAGTGCCGCTGGCAAAACAGGGCTTACGCTTTCTCCAAGTGTAAGCTCAAGAATATAATCCCATTTACAATATTGCAAATATTGTAAAACATTTACAATATTGCAAATATTGTAAAACATGATGCCACAAATCTGCCCTGAACACGGGAGTTTCTGCCTGCAGCTGTCTGTGGCACGGAACAGTGTGATGGCCCTGGCTCGGTTGTTACCACCATCGCACTCTCTGGGACGTGCAACCCCTTGGTCATCAGGGCCAGGACCCCTTCCCTTCTGTGGTTGATGCTTGCTTGTTCTTCCTTACGCACCACTTTCAGTCAGTTGAGTACAGGGCTCTCCCACGGGTTGGGGCAGGTTAATAGGGCAGAGCTTTGGGCAGGAACAGGTGGGAATTCCAGTCTTGCCAAAGAAATTCAGCTCCCTTGGCCTACAGCTTGGTCCTGCTGTCCACGGAAATGAGTTCTGTTCTTGTTACTGCTCCTTAGAGAGGCTGCAAATATGATTCACCTTAGAAGATTTACAATCAGGTAAGAATATTTGGCTGGAACTCCCTGCTGTATAAATGTATTGCTTGAAAAATTAGCAAAGAACCATTTTCCCACCACCACAGGGGCAGAGGGAGGCAAATCAGTTGTGGAGTAATGCGTAAGGAGAATCGAATCTCGAGGTTTCTCACAGTCTGGACCATCAGGTGAAGTCGTATGGGGACGGTATGCAGTGCTAACATGTCTCTGAGCATCTGTCGATCCAAGCACTCTTCTGAATGTTGTGACCTTCAGCTTTCAGGTGAAGGCTTCATCCAAGGTTTCTAAATTTCCATTTTGGCCACAAACGGAGACGTCTGCAGACGCTTCCCATTTGGAGCTGCCTGGGTCATCTTTGTACGGTTCAGGAGTGTAATGCCTGCGGGCAACTCTGCATGCAGAAGCAATACTAGGGAAGTATTTAATGCATTCTGGCTGTCTTTTTTTTAATGCGGCTGATGAACTGTAAATGAGGAGAGCTAAGCATCAAGTGACCAGTCAGCCCCCTGGAGACCATCAGTAATTATTTTGTGGACACAGAATGAGAAGCCCTTGACTTGAAATACTAATACGGGCTCTTATCTTCCTGCTGGTTATGGAAAAAACCCAGCTTTTGAGGCCCTTCAGGAGAGTAGCAGGAGGACAGAGTCCTTCACAAATTTTACCCCCCAGTATTTGTCAGCGTTGGCATATTTAGCTAAAACTCCCCTTCCTCAGCTGTCAGCCTCGGGTCCACTCTAATGTTAGATTCCTGGTTGGTTTCTGATGCATTATGGAGTCTTGCAGCAAAAAGAGGGAAGCCAAAACCTTTATTTTCTTCTTTCCAACAAAACAGTTGCAAGCCTTTTTAATATATCTTAAAATAGCAAACAGGGCACAAGTGCAGTTTTTTTCCCCCTCTTGATGGATGAAATTTAACTACTGTTCCTTGATTTGTATTACTATTGATGTTACTAACAGTCTTTCCCGACTCTAGAACGGCCTTTGAATGCCAGATCTAAAGAGAGGAAACTGCTGTTGTGTTTTGATGATGGCAGTGGAAAATTAATATTAAACAGATTATTTTTTTTTAATCCAACTTGGCCAATTTTTGCGGGTTAGATGTTAAACTAAAGAATTGCCAAGCAGGCGTTTTCCACGCAGATAATGAATTTGCATTTTATTTCCATGTTTGTTTTGCTTTCTGAAATAAGTGGTCCAATCCACCCCTGAGTACAGGAGAAAACATTTAAGCTACATGAATTGTGACTGATTTATAGGTCTTAACTGTTGCTAGCCCTTTCTCCTATTTCTCCATGAAATGTGATATGTTGTTTTAAAGGCCAGCTAAGATGTTCTAATTTGAATTAATTGCTCACTGGGAGACAGTCAGATGTACAGAAAATTAATTTCAGTTACAGTCACTCATATCCTCTAACACTTTAAATGAAAACATAGTGTAACTAATAAATATCTCTCAGCACGGGCATGTTCTCTTTAAAGTGTGATTAATGATTCCATCCTCAGCATAAAATCCCCACCCTGTTAAGGTGAAGAATTGTTAGTTGATTTAAGCACTTCACCTGCCTGAACACTTGAGCATATTTCATAAAACATTTGATGAATACAGTTTAGTTTTGCTTGGCTAACAAAACGTTCAACCGGCAGCCTTTGCCCACCTCCAGAGCATAACCTGTGTTCCCTCCCCGGGGTCTGTTTAAATACCCCAGCTGAGCGGGGCTTCCTTTGCGCTGGGTTGTGCCCTGTGTTATGGGGGCTTGCTGTGATAACTGGTTCCTGGGGGCTGTTGCGTTTGGAGCTGGGGTTCTGTGCTGGCTTCTGTAGTCTTTCATCCATCATCCCTGTAGGATCTATAGCACTTCCAATAAAAAAAAAAGTAAAAACAAAAAAAAAACCACCCCGCAACAAAAAAATCTGCAAACCCATGTTTTGTATAAATTCATTCCCTATCACAATGATCTTTTCATTTCCATTAGATTCATTTTACCAGTGGCACTGGTGTGCAAGGGGCTTTATTTTCGATGAGAAAAGGACACTGATGACAGCCAGATCTGGTGGGGCCTGACCCGTATTCCCTGGCCCTTCCAGACAGGGACAGAGGCACGTTCACTTACACATTCCCCTGAGCTGACTTCAAGAAAATATCTCCATTACCCAAATCTCAACCTGCTAATTGCTCTCTTCTTGAGGCAATTGTCAGCGCTGGCCTGGGCGCAGGAACGTGGTTGTGCCCTTGGAGCGCTGGGCACGCGGAGCCTCTGTCCGTCCTCTGTGTTCCTCTTTGTGGGTGAGCTTGCGGAGGAGCTGCACTTCCCTGCAGTGAGAAGCGCTCTGTGTTTGTCCCATCACCACCCTATGGAAAAAACTGCCTGAATCCCACTGGCACCAAGTCCATTTTACCTTGGCTATAAGATATTTTTCATATATATCTATCCACTAGTTCAGATTCATTCTCTTGCTTCCTTGTCTTTCTTATTTCTCCCCCAACATTTTAATTTCTGGCTTGCTTCTGACAGACCGGTTCATCTCCAGCGCTCAAGCCTCGGCTTGTTTCTCACACAGTGCTTCCTATGCAGCCAGATGCCTCGGAGCAAATGCAGAAGCTGCTTCGCGTTCCTTTGCTCTGAGTTTGTCCCCTTGCCTTCCAGAGGACCTTGAAAATAATTAAACAAATTGTGTTTACTTGAGCTTTGTGCGAAAGCAAGTGAATTTCAGCTTTAATGAGTAATCATCTGTGTGGAAACCCTAATCAACAGAATTTTTCTTGATATTGGTGGAGGATGAGGCATTTGGCTGGGTAATAAACATAATATTAAGTGAGAAATCACTTGCTGCTTATCCCTGTTGGGTAACGCATGTGAAAGAAACGAGCTCTGTAACAAAATTGCTTCCCTTGCATCACGCAAACAAACCGCAGGGATGCGGAGGTGCTAATAACTGCGAGGGCGCTAAAATGACGGTAAGATGGGGTTGAGTTGTGCCCGTTCTTTCCCTCAAAAACCTTTTCCTCTGGCACAAGAACAGAATTACCCTGGAACTGTCAGAACCCAGTATTTCCTTATGCAAGTCCCCTTCCCTTTGCTTTGTCCTAACAGATGGAAATTTCTTTTCTTTAGGTGAAATTTGGAACCTGTAACACTCCCAAGCCAAGCTTCTTTGATTTTGAGGGAAAGCAGAAATGGTAAGAGGAAATCCTTGTAAACCCTAGCAATTTCTGACAACTTTTTGTTGCATGTTGTTTCATCTGTTGACCTAGAGGATGTCAACGGTGAGAGTCTGCCGCTGAACTGGCTTTAAAACCCTTTGTTTAATAGGGAAATGTATGCCTGATGCAGACATGAAATACCAGACTCCTGTATTTACCTTGTTCATCCAGAATTAACCTGCATGCAACAAATTCTGTGAAAAGAGCTACAGCTTTACAAACAGCTTTACTTTGTGAACACTAACTGTGTTCCAGCCTGGATCAGCATCCCCTGAAAGATCCTTTCACAGCGGAGTGCTGCACTGATGGTGGCCATTCATGGCTTCAGAGAAAAGTTGACTGTTTCAAACTGAATGGAAGATGGCTTTGCAACCTCTGAAAGCATTTAGATGAATCTGTTCACTGTGTTCCACTGATGACACTATAAAAACACACTGTGCTGTCTCCGAGTGGCTTGCTGAAGTTTTGTTCTCTCTCCTAGGGAGGCTTGGAAAGCCCTGGGAGATACCAGCCCTCATCAAGCTATGCAGGAGTATGTTGCTACAGTGAAAAAACTGGACCCCAGTTGGAATCCACAGGTAGGAAACATGAAAATACTGTTCAGGAAACAAACCAGCGTTTGTCTTTGTAAAGCTGACAATGGTTCAGCTTCACAGAGATTTTAATTGCTGCATGGCAAACTTCATTATGAGCAGATTAAAGTCTAAATTCATTTTTAAAACTCTCCTTTTGTTATGACTGAAACGTGAAGAACCATCTCTTTCATTTCTAATTATCTTCATTACAGTGAGCGCATGCACAGGGTTGGTTTGGCTATAGTGATCTAATTTATTTTGCTTTTATTGGTTCATGCTGTATTTAGCATGTAGAGATACTTTTTATCCTTTTCTCATCTTTCTCTTTTCAACTACTATTTAAATGTTGATCAATACAAAGTAATCTCCATGAAAGTGACATGAACTGAATGATCAATTCTAAAAATGTTTCCTTTTTGTTTCGATGCAGCAAATTACCAAATCCGATTATGATTAGGTACTCCAACATAACAAGTGTATTTGTACGCCCTGTATGTGTGTGTTATAGGGAGACTGTACAGTCATTTTAATTAATCTGTCTTTCGTCTACCAGGTTTATTACTGGATTGAATATTTAAGGATATCTCCCTGTTTATAGACTGATTTTTATATAATTTTTGAAGAGGATTGCTCTTTAGAAAAAGTATTGCCTTTGGAGATAGAGCGGAGATATTTCACTAATAGCAAAATGCTGAAGGCATGGTAATTTCTTTTCACGGTAGGAAATTGATTCTTTTTTGGTCCTGTGCTTTGGAAGCAAAATCTTGTGTGAGCACAAGCCTATGAATCAAGAATTTGATTCTCGGTTGTCTTCTGATGCGGTTCTGGAGACTTAAGAGTAATTGTTTTTTCTTCACTAGTTCATGTTTCATGGCGTTGATCCTGTTTCTGCAGCAAAGAAATATTGTCATTTAGAGGAAACCCTTTTTAATGCCCTTGGGGAAAATACTTTTATATGCTGTGTAGTGCAGTTGGCAGTACGCTGTGCAGTTAGCAAAAGCTAGCAGCATGCTGTGTAAATTCTTGTCCAATCTAAAATTCTCATACAGAAATAATTTAAAAAGAATCCATGTATGATCTTGAATGAAGGTGTCTAGCAGTGTAAAGTGAAACGTATGAATAGTCATTGAATAATGAAAAAACGAAACAGAACTCCCAACACTTTTCTGAATTTTCATGGGTAGAGCTGCTGTACATAAAAGACTTCTCATGCATGGTGACAAGCTTAGCTTTGGGTACTCCCATCAGTTTCTTGCCTCAGAGAAATACTTCTTGTCACAGGGGTGACCTTCAGGTTACAAAGCTGTCAGCTAGGAAAGTGCAATTGTCTGTTAGCTTAAAAAAAAAAAAAAAAAATTTCTCTCTCTCTGTCCAGTGATTTCAGGGTCCTCCCCTCTTGCCCTAAGGTGAGGAGTGAATGCGTGTGAGCGTGTTTCTTCTCATTGCTGTCCTTGGATAAGCGCATCCCCAGGACTCCGCACAAACTAGGCTGTGGTGGGTAATGCTGTTGCACCGGTGTGTTTGCTCTTTCATGCATTGCTCCGTCCTCCCTTTTTGGATAGTTGATGCGAGAAGTGTGGGCTTGCAGGAGGAGAGCAATGCTGGAGCTCGAGCAGAAGTTCCTGTGAAGATGTCAGGGCTGAGTTGTCAGAGTGATTTAAAGAATTGGGATTTTTTTTTTTTCTTCACATGCTTTTGTTGAAGTGTTTCACTAGATAAGCTTCTCTCCCTCACGTAACTATGCATGTATTTCTTGGCTTTTGGAAGCCAATGATTTTTCTTCCCCGTGTGGTCTCGGTGCACAGAGCTATAATGTTGAGGAAAATCCATAGGATGTTACCTGGTTTACGGTCCCTGCACCGCTGCGTAGGTGCCATATTTCTTGTCCTGACCCTTTTCCTGTGCCTTGCCTCTGGCTGAGCTAGAAACCTGTTAAGAGATCTGAGCGCTTGACATTGAAGGAATATGTTTAGATGCGGAAAGGCCTAGCAGAGGAAGTAACATTAGCAGAGAATGTAATTTAAAAGTTAGCATTAAAGTACAGGTGACATTACTTTCTTTAAAAGAAGTCATCTATCCTTCCTACTACATCTTCCTTTTAATTCCACTTTTAGAGGACCAAAATGCTACCAGGAGTCCTCTCTCTGATCTGTCTCATGCTGCTCTGTACTTTTTTTTTTGGTTTAGTTTCCTTTTTTTCTCCCCCCCCAATCCACCTTCTGGAGCCACGAGAGGGAGCTCTGTTCTTTAAAATGATGGAAAAGCATGTGTCAGGGGATGGAAATGAAATAGCTATTTTAAGTCTTCAAATTTCAAATTGGATTTATAGAAGAGATCTGTGGGTACATTACAAGGTGCTTCATCACTGTCATTGCATCTTCTTTACATGCTCATCTGCTGGGTTCCTTTGAATTTTTCTTACGTTCAGTAGTTCATGAAGGAAATACTGTTAGTAATTGGTTAAGAGCAGTATAAAGTGCTTGGTACAAATTTGAAAAGTTCAGCTTTCGGATCATTATGAATCATAAATAGTAATTACAGTACAAGGGTGTTGAATTTCTCATTGTGCAGCTTCATGAATTTTGCTGTTGTAAAGCTTTCTCAATATTACCTGTATGTTTTCTCTTCATCAATTCATCTCATCCCTTAAAGTTGTTCTTGAGTGTTATCTTAAATCCTCCTCAGTCTCCTGTTTTATATATTTGCAAAGGGTTTTTAATGTCTTGGTCCTTTAGTACTAAGTATACAAAATTTAAAACTTAGAAACACCTTATTGTTTTCATAGGTTCATTTTTTTTCCCAGCAGATTTGCTGCTGTTCTGCAGCTTTCAGGCTGTCAGTATTTTTCTTGATAAATAGAATGGAACTAAATGCAGTATTTCTTATGCAGTCCAAATAGATCCACTTCTTCATTCCTTTTTCTTGATTCTTCATTGATTCATTCTTTCGTATTGACCTTGCAGTTTCTGTATTAGTACATTTTCAGCATCAGACTGTAGCTGATATAATTTAGTAATCTTTGCTTGTTTTGGATGGAAAAAAAAAAAAAAACAAAGTAAAAGCGTTCTGATGCAGTAGGAGCACCCTGAATTTGTGTTCAGAAGCAATGAGAACGCCAGCAGCAGCCAAAATCTGACCTGCTGCTTCCTGCTCCTGCATGGAGTTGGGAGTACCCGCACTTTCTTGGGAGACAGCTGAAGATGGAGAGGCAGTGGCACGGCTGTTCTCTGCTCTGGGAAGCTAGTATGCCACTTGTGACAGTAGAGGCACATCTGTTGGCCCATCTCCATAGCTATTTCCAATGTGGTTTAGTTTCTTCTTCACCCTTGCTGCTAGCGGGTTGTCTGATAGTCATGCCTGATCTTTTCTTTCAGAGCTTTGTCTAAAACCTGGAAAGAAATGATCATACTGTGTTTATTTTCAGCAGTTTTGTTTGCTAGGACATCTTTAAGTAGCAGATAACCTAAAGGCTATTGAGGTGAGATCTGTTGTCTTTACATTGATGAAGCTACAGTAATCTCCTTGCTGTATTTATCTTGAACCCAGAAGTCTAGAACCAATAATCACGGTTGCCTTTCTGGATGCTTTGCAGTTAGGTCCTCCCGTGTTGGCATGGTCTTACTGTGTTCTGTGTCGTGGGTTGGTTTTGTTCCTCTTCCCAAGAACAGCTGTTAGTAGGAGGTCGGGACTATACTTTTCTTTGCTTGTCTCTGCTCTCCTCTAGATGCAGTCTTCCTTCATCATCATCTACCTTTTAGCACATCTTTTGTTTCTTGTTCTTTCTTGTGACTCATTCCTTTCTGTCTGAAGTTCCAGGCAGTGGAAAGGTAATTGCTTGGACCAGCTCAGCTCGATTTGCATATTTTAGAGACATCACCTGTCCTTCAAGTCTATTCACTCTTCCTCCGGAACAGAGAATAATTTATGAAGCAGTTGTTTTGTATTCTCTATCCTTAAACAGAAATGTTTCATGCCATCAACATCTCCCACTGCTTCGGGTCCTTTAGAGAGGTATATGTGTCCCAGCCCCTTTGCTTCTCGGACGTTCACCTGTCATCTTCCTGCTTTACGGGCAGCAAAAGACACGTTGCTTTCGGTGGCTTTTGCTGATGCATGTGTGAGTTTGGCAATGATCTTCATCCGCTCTCCCTGCCAGCCACCTGCAGCTTCTTGCCTACGCATGCTCATCCGTCTGACCCCTCTCTCGCGCCGTGGCTCTGCGGTACCCGCTGTCATGGTGCTGTCCTGCAGTCTCAGCGGTGGGTTTGGGGATTCAGGGAGGTTCACCTTCACAAGCTGGTTGTCATGCGTATTTATGCAATAACTTTGTGCTCGGGTACGTCACTGTCTCTACTGTATAACTGGGCACTTCTGGTACTTGCAGGTTTAGAGACAGTCTTAGTGGCTATATTTCTATTCCCCCAGGCGCTCTAAAATTCTAATCTCTGTCGTGTATTTGATATCACAAATCCCCACTCGCTTTAAGCATCCAGATTTTTCAAACCTCAGAATGACATGGGAGTTTGTGTCTGTAGGTGCTGACCATCCGGAGGCGGGAGCAGGACAGCACCTTTTTTGCTCAGCAGCATTGTACACATCTCTTCTTCAACTGAGTTCGTGTCGCAAGGGACGTGGGTGGAGGGACGTACATGACACCGCAGTGAGGCGGTTAGGAGCTGTTATTGATTGTGTCTTGTAACAAGACGGTTATATGGCACAGCTTAAACAATAAAAATAAATAATAAAACAAGCATCCAGATTTTACTCATCAGTTTTAGCCTTCCATTTGCTGATTGCAGTTTTGGCATCTCTTGATTCTAAATATTTCCTTTTCCTATTTCTTATATTGCACACTTACCAGTTCCAATCTCAACAGCTTGTCACGCTACTAACTTCAGTGCCATCCTTCCCCAAGCACTTAGAGGCCTTCTCTCTGTTTGCTTTGACTGCTGAAACTCGCAGGAGGACTTAATGATTTTCTATTTCTATATTTAAAAAAAAAAAAGGCATTTTAACTTGTTTGACTTGACTTTACCAGTAGTGCACTTAGGAAGATTTCTGCTGTGTAATGAGGAAGGTTGCACATTAGGAACCTGAAGAGCAGAGACAAGTCTCTAAGGCAAAGCGGGAAGACAGCTTGAGTTCAAAGAAAACAGTCGTTCACCAAACATCTCTTTAAGCTCTTAAAGGTTTGAAATTCCAGTGCTGATGTTTGCAGGGGAGAAAGCTGCCTGTATTTTTTTTCAGCTACTGTTCTGTGCCTTGTTTGAGTAGAGGAGGTTGTATTTCTCTGTACTTTGGCCCAAGTAGTCCATAGGAGTCAAATACTATTGCTGCGTTGGTGTGGGAGCACCGCATCGTGGTGTTTGGAGAGGACCCCTGGGGAATTGACAGTCAGTCTCATGAAAAAGATTACAAACTTCAGAGTGAATAAAATAGCAAATGCACTATTGCTGCAGGCTCAGAGCATTCCAATAAACTGGAAAACCTGCAAGAATAAAGCAAATTGATTTGTCCAGTGGGTGTTTTTGCAGGAAGTACTGCAGGGGGCAATATTTGATAAGGTGGGTGGCCAGTTACCCTATGCACAGAGCTGGGCTCCATCCCCCCTGCTCTCTGTTGAAATAACCTGTCTCCATCACGTTTTAAATGCAGCAAGGAAGTTGAAACTCAAATGTGGAAAAGAGAATTTGCAATGCGAGGTTATAGTGAAAAGCAGGAGAAACGATTTCCAGATTTGCAGAGGAACTGAGTTTGTATGTATGCTTTTTCTAGGTTACACCAGGTGTTACTGAAATATTTTAAGGATTGGTTTAAGTTGATGAGCCTGTTGTATTTAAGTAGGATCTCCAAGGCAACTTAAAATTTCTGTAGTGACTCAAATAAAAACTATGTATCCAATGATGATAAAACAGGCATTTGGAAATCCAGACCTGAATTTTTCTTAAATTTGGACTCATTGCCCAAATCTGACCTGTTCACGTCTGGAGCAAGAAGCTTCGCTCTTTTGCAGTTTACAGGTTTTATGTTTGGTCAACTTCTAAGAATTACATCAGTGAATGGTAAATCATACTGTATTTTGAGACTGAAATCTGTGGATTTCTTGGCTGGTACTGCAGGCCGATGGAATTTCTTCTGGAAATTAAGAAATGCCTTAGAAAAACTGTGGTCTGTAAACAAAAGGAGCGCACCCATCATGTTTTCCTGTTTTGTCTGTCGGTCAAACAGATGTCTCCCTTGATAATCTGTCCAAGCAGCCACTGTTTGTGGCTGGGAAAGAGCAGCAGAGTGCTGTGGGCAGGATTACAAGGGGGATGGGAAGAGCAGGAGTGGAGAAGACCTGTTTGGGTCTCTGCCTGGCCTGAGCAGCAGGCTCTTCACATACCTGCTGCTTGGTTAGTTTGGGTAAATGTCTCAATTTATGGCTCACTATGCTGCGAAGTCAAAAACTTTGAAAATAACGACTTTATTTCTTTTGTAGTATAAAAGCAATTTAATTGCATCGTGTAAAGTGGAGACTAATCGAATTATGGCTGTGCTCCTTAAAGCTCGCCTTCCTGTGCCGTGCTAATGCAGCACGCTGGGGAGAGGAGCCTCCTTCAAGCTACGCAGCGGTGCTGCCAACGTCTTGGCTCTTCGCTGCTCCCCTTTCTTTCTGGGTTTGTATAGATCCTTGTGTGTCAGTTCACCCTTGGTGAAATTCACGTTTGACTTTTTGGTTTTACCCAAATGTTAATAATTGTACTTAAGAATAAAAATTGTAACAAAATGCAGAAGGCAAACTACATTGTTCGCTATAAATATTTTGAAAGCTCTTGTTTCGATGGATGACCACGTTGGAAGAAGCAAATCACAGAAGTAATTCATAAAGTCTAATCAGGCTCTCCCCCTTTTAAAAAAAAAAAACCAAACCAAAACAAACAAACAAAAAAAACCAAACCACCAAAAAACCCCAAACCAGTAAGCCTGTTTGTTTTATTTTATTCTTTTAACAGGAAAGGAAGCACCAGAAATTAAGAACAAAACTGAGTAACTGATCCATCCCAGCCTTCTGGCTTTGGGGCATGTAAGACTGCAATGTCCTCTGGGTTTAGGCAAACTGCAGAGTTGGGTTTTTTGTGAAGCATGTTGGGGTATGTGATAGTTTGGTATATGTCCTGAGAGGGGTGAGATCTTAACATATAGAGGAATTATTCTGCCCTGCTGCCTTTTGCCAGCGGTGCCAGGGACAATCTCTAGCACGCAAACGGGGTTAGCGGTAGATGCAGGCTTCCTGCGGGAGGGGGTGATCTGTGCTGTGCATGGCTAACAAAATCTTGCCGTTTGTATATACCGTACTCATACGTGCAAGACTACAGGCAGAGTGACCCACCTGATTTTATCCAAGTTGGAAAAATGGCAGTTTATTAGCTGCACAAGTTAGGCCTTGAGTGTTTTGCTTTTGCAGCATGCTTTCAGAACCAATTTTCCTTGCTAGCAAGGGGATGAGGTTTTCTTCTTCCTGTTGTGTAAGACAGTAAAATATCACACTACAAACATGAACTAAATTTCCCAGTTCTTCCGTGGTAAAGGCGGATAGGGTTGCATCCTTTGCTTCTCTGTACCTTCTCATGAGGAAAGTACACTGATGCTTTAAGGACTTGATACAGGTCCTACTCATAAACAAAGCTGTCCGTAGGTTCTTTGCTACCTTTCTGTCCCCATCTTTGCACGTGTAACTGTTTATCAATTTTATTCCACAGAAGATAGCTCAACTCTGGCCCACCAAGTCGGAGGTAGTGTGTTGCCTACCTGCTTTGTTGTATAGATTGTTATGCTCTAGGCAGCAAATCAAATGCAGTTTCCTATTTATTCGTACTGTTTTTAAAAGCAGCATAGGTTCACGGGCACCGCAAGTCCTCGCTGGCTAGTGTGAAGTTAACACTGCCATCCCTTGGCTGTCGTTTAAGCAAGAGAGTGGATTAATAAAGTAGTACGTGTAACTTCTGTTCGTAACGATGGCAGCGTAGAAGAAGGTGGTTGTTTGCTGTGAACCCATGGCCTGAGGATGGAGTTGTCAGAGATGTCCTGAGGATGCTTTGTTCTACCAAGTAACTCATGCCAGGCGTCAGGGTGCTGTGCTGGTTGGGCTGTCAGCCGTGGTGGCCTGGGATTTTGCCTGTGGACAAGCCTGATAAATCATAGGGCTGCTTCTCTTCTGCAGCTGCATTTTATTGCAAAGCGCAAAACAAAATGCCACATCCAGAGTGAGATTTTTCAGGTTTTTTGGGAATCGTGGTTCTGGCAAGCTGTGCAGAAGTGAAAAAGTTAAAATGAACAAGTGTCTCATAGTAGAAATATAAACAGCTGGAATATGTGTCAGCTTCCCACCCCCTGGGAGTCTGTTGGATTGTTCTCTTTGATTTTACATCTCTGTAGAAATTTATGGTCTTGGCTCCTTTTATTTATGATATTGCAATCCTCGTTCAAGCGATTGATTGAAATACAACGGTGCCAAGCTGCAAGCCTGTATTTTAGAAAGTTTGAAGTTTAGAAAGCAAACCAGCGATGCAAGCAGTCGTGTATCGAAAGCTGCACTGGAGTCCTGTACAGAGGTTGCCCACGTTTCTATGTTCCTAAACTCTTTCAAAGTAAAGAATTATCATCACAAGGATTTATACCTCTTCTCTCTCCCTCTTTTTAAGCTACCTGGTCTTGCCAAAAACATGCTGTATATTAAATATGCGATCTTACTAACCCTGCAAGGGCTAACTTTTGCTTGTAACGATATTAGCCCCTGTTTTTCCAGATCAGACCCAACAGTGCTGGTGCACTGTGGTGTTACTGTGCTGTGGGCAGCAAAATATATTCTCTCGCAGCTACTTGAATGTAACAGTAGTTGTTTTCTGGAATCACAAGCAAGAAATCGGGGGGCTTGTCATTTTTGGCTACCAATGCAGTGATTTTGGTTAAACATTTAAGCAAAGATGAAATATTTTTCCTTTTGAATACGTCAATGAATTAATTTCCATCATCTTGCACTAATTCAGAAAAATATCCTGTACTATCTGGAATGTATTCAGAGGAAAGAATAATTAGAGATGTAGCTCTGCCTTGCTGATGCTGAGTGTGCTGCTGCAGCGTAGCGATGCGTGTGGCATCCCAACGTCATGATTCCTGGCTTACTGGTGGATTAAGACACTGCATGCTAGCCAGATATACCAGAGGCAACTGAAAAAAAAAAAATCAAATAGATTTAAATATATTTATCAAACTACTGGCATTCAGTGATGACAAGATGTAACAGAAGGAGACAAGGTACTTTACTGTGTAACTTTCTGTGCGGCAGGGAGTTAGTTGCTTTTTTCTTTCCCCCGTAATAGATGTGCGGAAGTAACAGGTTTTGCTGGATGGCTGTAGTGCACAGGTAGCAGTCCCACGGCACCTGGTTGTTCTGTGATCCTGCAGCTGCGGGCTTGTAGGCATGGGAGACAGCTGGGATCTTAAAACTTCACTCAAGGAAGTGCTCTCCTAGCTGAGAAACCATCTCAATATCAGTGAAGGACCACCAGATCAGGTTTAAGTTGCTGCTGATCCTCTGCTGAACGTTGTTGCTGCTGCGGCTGAGTTGACGGAAAATGGATAGGTGCTTATACTTCTCAGGAGGGCCCAAGGTCTTAGCTTAAATTGAGATGGCGAGTTTGAATTTTTTAAGATGTCAGACTACAAGCTGAAGTGGCTGAGATGCAACCAGGTACTGCTCTCTGCCATTTCTGCCTTGAGGTGGCAGTTTCTGGCAAGGCAAGGAAGGGTTTTAAATGCCATGTGTAGTTTTTACTTGTTGCAGATTTTAGCAGCAGTGCTGCTGCTTCTTCCCAGCAACAAAAATGTGGATAACAAAAGTATTGAAAAACTTACCTTTATGAAGCAGCTGTGTGAGGCTGGAAGCAAAGAGCGGTGTTGTGGCATGAGAAGTGACTCCAACTGCAATCAAAACTTTCCTGTTTAGGTTCATTTCTGTACTGAAACTCTACTGGCTGAAACAAATTGGAAGATGAAGCTTTCGGTAGCGCTGGGCACCATTATGAAATTGGGGTCTGGGGAGGTTGCAGCACGGGCTGACAGAGGAGAGGTGTTGAACCGAGCGGCTACAGAGGCAGGGGAGGTAAGCAGGCGGTGAGATGCTGTTAGGAGCTTGGGGCAGAGGCAGAAAGCAGAGCAGGTTGAACGTCAGCCTGATGTAACGGGAGGTTTGGAAGGGGAGAAAAACCCAATAGGAAGTTGCAAGGGGAGGTGGGGGGGACCGGGAGGGTAAGAGGTGCTTTCTCTGCTCAGTCTTAGCTTCCTGCTAGCCAGGTCGCTTCCCATGTAGCGAGGAGCCTCCCTTGACATCCATGGACCCCAATTTTTTCCTAGGGTGCCCAGAAACTTAGAAGAGCCTGATTTAATGCACCCAAGTCCTGTCACCCTGGATACCGAGGTGAGGTGGTGAGTAAGGGTGGGAGGGAGCAGGGACAGTCTCGTCTGCTTGTGGCAGGAGGTGGGCATTCAGGAGGTGGGCTTCGAATTGCTCTGCAGCTTGCCCCAGAGCTCATGGTAGCCACTTGTCAAATTCTCCCTCCTGTTTTGGCCAGCAACTCACCAGGCTGTGCTAGCAGCTTGACTGTTTTAAGTGGGGAAGGGTACAACCTCTAATTAAACAAAATCCAATTTTTCAAAAGTAATTGAAGCTGTTACAGAACTTCCAACTTGTGTGTCAGAGGCTGTTAAAAAAAATTCAGGAACTTGGGTAGAAATTACAGGTTTATCTTACTGTGGAGTATGTAGTGTCTTGATTTTTAGGTGTGGATATTTATTTGTGGATATTTGTGGATATTTATTTATTTTAGGTGTAGATATTTATTTGGTGGTATTCAGACACAGGAAGGGTCCATGTACCCTGCTGCTTCACATGGCTATGTAAAGGCTGGTTTAAAAGAGAGAATGTGTTAATTAAAAATAGCATATGCTTTTGGTTAGGAGCAAATAGCTGCAATTTTTTAGTGTATCACATAAGCTATGGCATAATTAAGCTGTTTCTTTAGTGAAAATACAGGTTTTCGTGTTAGAAGAAGGTTAAGTGGTTATGTTTAGCTTGCTCTTTACATGACATATCAAGGAGGTATTGAGTGTAATTACTGGAGATTAAGATTTTGTTTGGATGTTAGCTAATGCATTGGTTAATGTCTTGTAAATGCTATTTGTCTCTTAGAGTAGAAAAAGAATTATCCTTTAAAAGAGCACATACTGTCTAGTACTTAGATACTTGGGCACTGTTGTACCCAATTACTGCTATTGTAAGAAAAGATGTCTCTGGAGCATACTATAAGTATTTTGACCTGAAGGAACCAGCACAAAGGCGTGTAAAGGCTCAGATGCAGCATCAGTGTACAGCACTAAAGGCTGTTCAGCAGGCAGCTGCCTCCAGATCCTGCTGCATCCTTCTGGCAGAGCCTGCAAAGGCTTCCACCATAACTTCAGAAACCTTCTGGTCCTGCTGGGATGCTCTGGTCCTTCCCTTGCCTGAGTCTGTGGGGACAGGGACCGGCAAAGATCTCTTCATTCTGCCATTTCTCTATCTGCAGAGCTCATAAATCCACCCTCGGCCTTCCTGACCCAGATCTGTTGGAGGAAACAAATTTCAGCGGCGCTGGTCAAGCAGCCTTAGAGCCATTCCTTTTGCGAATGGGGGAACTGGCTTCTGCCGCTGCTGTGATGCTCTCTGGCCCAGTGTCACTCCAGCACGTAGGGGATGGAATATGTCAACAGGCAGGCTTGGGGATGGGAGCTGATGTCCTTTCTTTATTTCTCAAAAGTTAGGGCTGCCTTCGGCTTTCAAGCTTCAGAGCACATGTTTCATCCCAAGCTATGTAGCCTTTCAGTATTTCCAGAATATATTTCCTGCTCATACAAATGTCTATGTAAATCTATATTAATGAATATCTTGTATTAGATTGACAAAAAATCAGCAATTAGAGTACAGGCTGTGTTTGTATCTATAACTTGGTCCCTGCTGCCTGGGCATTTGTGGATTTTCTTGTGGATGATGTGACCAAAGTGATTGATTGCTTCCAGGACTGACAATGCGATGCTCTGTGCTCCCCTCGTGAAAGCTCCCGGTTTCTGCAAGCTGCCTTACGCAGCAAGGAAGGGTGCAAACAGGTCCCTCGCTTCACCCTTTGCTTTGCAGACATTGTGGGAGTCCGCAATTTACTGCAGAGTCCCCAAAAAGGACGCAAGGAAAGAAGAGTCTGCTGGTGCTCTTGTGTTTGCCACCTCCATATCTGGTTTTTCCATTTTAACAAAAAAGCTCCACAATTCAAAAACTGGTGGAAGCCACTGCGTTCATTGAGCATGTTATTTCATTCCATGTATATGTTAAAATGTGTACCATGAGTCATGAAGTCACAGCTACCAGCAAGCATAAAACTTGCTTAAAATTATGTTAAGCATTTTACATTTCTTTTCCCTCCCCTGACTCTCTTTACTACTAGTTTCCAACTGTGATTATGGTGCAGTTATTAACTCATTATAGGTTAAATGAGTAATCTGCAAGGCCTTGTTTTAGATCACAGTACTGTTTAACTATGACATTAATTATAGGATGTTTGCTTTTATTTTTTGAATGTAATCGGGAAAATATTTTCCCTGTCTTAGATTGTGTTTTTTAAGAGGAAATTCTGTGAAGAGATTTGAAAGAACCAGAAAACTTTTTTTTATGTAGCAATTAATGGAATATTAACTAAACTGTCCCTGCAATATTTAAAACAGAACAAAACAAACTACCAACATCACCTTACCCTGCAGAGCAAACTGCCATTTTTTTTTAATATATGACAATTTACTCAAATGGTGCAGATCCTCAGTGGTCTCTTGAAAACGCTCCAGGTGCTGAGTCATGTGCACGGTCTTGCTGAGCTGCTGCTGAGAGCCAAGAAGGATCGTTGAGAGAGGAATATTAAAATAGTCTGTTTATGATGGCCATTAATACGGCTGGTGCGGAGGGGAGAGCAGCCTTTCATGAAAGGTGGCTTTGCAGCAGTCTTAACAGGGAGGCTGCCCTCAGCCGGGGTGTATTTGTATCTGGTTTGGATATAATTGGTCTCTGCTAGTCTGTAAAGAGTGGTGAGAAATGCTGAGCTCATACATTTTAGTGGGGAAGGGAGGATTTTTAATGTTGTTCAAGTGTTTAATACAGCGCCTAATGTTATAGGTGGTAAAATTGTTTTTCCTTCAGTAGCATCACCTCTGAAGGGTTAATATTTACCTTACCACCTGCTGCAGGTAGCATGAAGTTCAGCTGAGCTGTAAAGTCCGAAAGATACAGGTGGAAAATACCTTTGGAAGAGGACATTGTTTGTCCTCATTTCATGCTTCATTAGCCGGCCGGCTGGAGGACCATCCTGCATTGTTATGGGGTCAGGAACCTCCCGCAGTGTTGGAGAAGAGACATCTCCTCCCTGTCCATCTTCGGACCACCTGCATTTGGGATGGAGAGCACCCTCCTCCCCTTGGCTCGCCTGGCACTGGCCTTAACTAGCAAAGGAAAAGACGGCAGCAATTATGGCACACACAATTAACGAGCTTCTAATCTCCAGCCTTGTGTGTAATTGCTGCTGTCAAATACAATTAGTGTCTGCCCAAGTTCCCTTCCCAGGGGGATGGCCAGGCCGTGGCACAGAGGGAGAGGAGGGGGGTGAGTGTCTGAAACTTAAGGAGAGTTTACATTTTCTTGTTGCCTCCCTGATAATCCTCACTCCTCAAATTGTGTCCAGAAATGTTAATCCAGAGCATTAAGGGGACATGGTGGCCAGCGAAGCAGGCCTTGAGATCTGCTGTTGGGTTAACTCTGTGAAGTGTCTTCTGTAAAATTTGTCCCCTGAGACTGTACCAGCTTAATTACAATTCAATCAGCACACTTCAGGGATTTACCGGTACCTTCATGTGAGCTTGACGGGGTTACAGGACGTTGCCTGTCCTGCCATGGCGTTGCTGATCACCTCCCAGGTGTACCTTGGGGAGCTGGGACACGGGCCAGGGTTTCTCCTGCCTGTGCCAAGCAGACCTCTGTGAACATCCAGCGCTTGCAGCTCCTCCAGGCTCAGTGGCTCAGGACCCTCAGTTGTACCCCAAAGCCCTGCAGGCACCCTGTGAGGCCAAGGCAGATTTCGGTTGCTTCTTTGGTGGCTGCTGAAGGCTGCGACGTCCCTGTTGAGCAGGGTGTTTCACTGTGCTGCTGCTGCATGTGCATCTTTCTGCAAACTGGGACGGAGCAAGGTAACGCACGTCCCCGGCCCCAGCGCTGGGTTCTGTGCGGAGCCATACAGGGAAGGCAGGGAGCGTGCCATGCAGGCATCTGCGGCTGGAGAACAGGTGAGCTGTAGCAAGGTGAATTATGTAGAGCGAATGCAGATTGAAATCCGCACTGTGTATTTGCTGCTGAGGAAAGACTTGAGAAGTTTTGATTCTAGTAGTATCGTTGGGAGCATTTCTTGTCTCCATCCCATAAGGCCAGATACAGATGCTGCTCTGACTCAAGTTGTGTCAGCCTCGGAGGAAGAGAAAAATAGTACAATAAGTAGCCTCTGAGCATAACCTGAGGTGACTTCTTCCGTGCACCGTGGTGGCTCAGGTGTGAGATCCTGATGCGTGGCTCTCATTTAAGTTGTCTCTCTCTTCTGTTTCCAAGATGCGTGATGATGGAGAACTTAAGCCTTGACCGTTTTAAGGCAGTATAACTTCGAAGATAAGTATTTTGATGAGAAGAACCTTTTTGCTAATGGCTTTCTCTTTTTCTTAACGACTTTTTCTTAAATATATTTATGTGAAGCTACTTAGAGGTTTTGGGTGTGAAGAAAAGCCCGAGTGAGACGTGAGGGAATTTGGGGGGATGATAGATAGGCTGTGCAACACAGCCATGTGCCTTGCCAAACAGCTGTTGCTGCTGTCTGTGCTGAATGTCCGAACTTGCAAAACTAGTCAGGCAGAGTTCTCATTTTGCTCTGGATAAAACTGGGATGCCCTACATTTAACTCATGCCTAGGATCTAGCTCTTCTCTTAACTCCAAGTTACGGTTTTTTTGGTTTTGTGGTTTGTTGTTTTTTTTTTTTTCAAACAAACTTTACTGAAACTTGTGCTATTCCTGCTGTTTTGCAGTGTCTTTGTATGACTTCTCTGTACCTTTCCTTCCGTCAGAGTTATGAGTCCCTTGCCCTACATATAAAAGAGCTGTGTACCATTCGGTCCAGTTCAGTCCCAGCTAATCACCGACGGTAAGTTCACTTGCATCTCTGTAACGAGTTCTGGCACATGAGTTTGAAGTGACTCATCGGAAGGGCCCTTGGAAGTGCCACCCTGTGAAATCTGTTGTAGCTTGTTTTGTGTGGATTGGAACAAAGCTTGGGCTCGGAGGTGAAAAATAATAAATCCCTGTCCTGTCTTCAGGGATATAGCAAGAGGTTGGCCCACCAAACCAAACCCCAACAGGAAACTACCACTTTTCCTCTTAAATTATATTTTTCATCCTGCTCTCCAAAAATGCAAGAGGAGAAGTGGATCATGCTGTGATCATGGGAGACTTTTAAGACAAAAAGCGTGGGTGAACTCCAAACCCTCGCAAAGAAAATGTTTGACTCTAATTGGTTTTTTGTTTCCATAATGCTTAGTAAGATAAAACTATCTTCTCTTTCTCCTTTATTTTTCAATCATGATTAGACTTTAATGTTGTTAAAGCTTCTAAGTGAGTTTGAGCTACTGTCTTGTTGAAGAGAAGATGGAGCTGAAATTTTCAGTGAGGCATTGGACAGGGTTTTTTAATGTGTCTGTCATTATATGTTAACCTCTGAACTGGGACACGACGTCTGTTTTATGGCTGACAACAATTTAAAAGTATACATCTTGACATCGTGGATAAAAGAAGAAGGGGGAGTGGAGAGAAAAAAAAAGAATTAATGATGTTAGCAAATATTAGTCTCTGTATTTCCATTTTGTTCAGAAAGTGGTTGTCAGGCTTTGAGGCCGTCTGGAGCAGCATTGTCAGTGACAGCCAGTCAAGATGCAATTGTACCTTGAATCAAGCTGGTCTTTTATTGACAAATACAGTGCACTGAGGCAGGGATGAGGATGCTCTGCTCTCTGTTGCGGGAGGAGTGCGGTTTTTCTCCTGGCA